>NC_086231.1:637500-700000 GCF_036321145.2 Pelmatolapia mariae | reverse complement strand
CGACATGTTACTGATACGCTCGTCTCATTTAATTACTCACAGTCAGCATTTTGGCCATGGATTTTTTTAGATTTGCTCCATCCATCATCTATTTTCCACTTATACAGGTCAGCCTCAGCCTATGCCAGCTGCCATAGGGTGAGAGGCGGGGCACGCCTGGACAGGTCGCCGATCTGATGCCGGTCAGATTTGTACCAGGGTTGGCTAAAAGCTGCAAGAGTCGCCTTCAAGAGGAGGAGACTTCCAGCATAGACCCCGACAGATACAAAGGACAAAGAGGCCACGCCCCTAACAACGCACACATGTTTCCGCTCATGTTGGTCACGTTTCTGTTCTGCACCTTTGAAGGTGAAACCGTCTCTAAGTGAACACAACCATTACAAACAAAATCAAGTTAAAAATGGAACAGGGCCAAAAATGAGTGAATAACCAAAAAGCTGAATGTGACCCGTGACGGGAGGAGCTGGTCGGGTGGATGTTTGAGTGGAGGAAACTTCAGCAGCCAGCAGGACAGCAGCAGAAGCTCCGACACACATTTAAATGTCAGCGCGATCATCAGGAGCTCAGAGTCTGCGAGGGATTTCTCTCCCACAGATCAGGGTCACATCATTCTCCTAATGAGGCTCAGCAGACACCAGGACCTGTGCTCTCTGCTCGGAGACATGAAAGACCGAGCTCAGAGTCACCGCCGATGAGCAGAGATGCCACCGCCGCTCCTGCCTCCGCCGCCGGCTCCAGGTCACCTTCTTCATGTGGAGACGTTTCCTCGGAGACGCCTTTGCTCCTCTTAGAAATCTGTTTGACTTTTCTGATCCGCAGACCCTGAAGGGCGAAGCTAGAGCAGCAAATATCAGCATGAAACATAAATACATGCTTTCACGTGAAGTTCATGTGTGTACGATAGAATAGAATAGAATAGAATAGAATAGAATATCCTTCAATGGGGAAATTGACGTGCTCCAGCAGTGACAGGCTCATGGAGCGTGCAGAGTCACACGAGGACACGTGCACTTATTCAAATTCTCAGATTTGTTTGCAGCTTTTAAAGCTGAGCTTAAAAACCACAAAATCTAAAATGGATCAAATAAAAAGAAATAAAATGACAGCAGGTGTTTCCTCCAGACTGAAACTTCAGACGGTCTCTGGAAGGACCCACAGTGTTTCTGTCATCGGTGTGCTGTTACCATGGTAACCTTCAGGGCGCTCAGCAACATTAAAAGCCCCTCCCTGTGCTGTGGAGGTCCCCTGGGTGACCCCTGACCCCGCTGCCGTACCTGCGCTGTCTGGAGGATCCGAGGTCACGCTGCCGGTGTCTCCTCCCACTGCTCCATTACATCAGAGTGCTGAGCTGCAGCTGATCAGAGAGGCGTCTCCAACCTGGCTGTACTGTGAGGACTGTCTGCAGCTCCTGGACCTCCCTCCTCCTGGACCTCTCTCCTCCTGGACCTCCTGGACCTCCTGGACCTCTCTCCTCCTGGACCTCGCTCCTCCTGGACCTCCTGGACCTCCCTCCTCCTGGACCTCTCTCCTCCTGGACCTCCTGGACCTCTCTCCTCCTGGACCTCGCTCCTCCTGGACCTCCTGGTCCTCTCTCCTCCTGGACCTCTCTCCTCCTGGACCTCTCTCCTCCTGGACCTCGCTCCTCCTGGACCTCCTGGTCCTCTCTCCTCCTGGACCTCGCTCCTCCTGGACCTCGCTCTTCTCACACTGAGGAGGGTCTCGGTGAAACGCAGCACCACTTCCTGTTTAAACCCTCAGATGTGGCTGCAGGTGACCAAACTGCTTCAGTGTCTCACACACAGCTGTGAGGAAGACTTCCTTCCCCTCCTCCTCCTCCCCTTCGGTCGACATGTGTTGGTATCCTGAATGCACAAAGCATCGCTCAGCATGCAGAATCAATTTGGCCCTCTGAGGAGCCCGGGCTAATACACGAGCCGTTTACTGGCGGCTAGAAGAAATTACAAGTGATAAATTGAATTAATCTCAATTGAGGCTGGGAATGGGATGAAACGGGGTCTGTGGCCTGGAGAGGATTAACAGCAGATGTCAGGAGGGAGGAGGGGAGGCGGGAGGAGACGAACAAGGGGAGAAATATTGTCTGTGTCCTGTGGTGTCCTTCCTTTTAATGATTTTAAAAAGCTAATCTTTCCCTCTGTGGGGACTCTGAAACAGGAGGCTTCTACACCCGCATTAAACTGTCCACTCCAGCTGCAGCTGACAGAGCGCAGGTGAGCACACCTGTTAGCAGGAGGGAGGGGTCACCTGCATCCTGGTGACAGCCTCAGCAGGTTTACAGAGCTATGATTTTTATCAGGGCACCTTTAAAAAGTCTCAAATATGAGGTCTCACAGCCAGGTTTTGTTGTCCTGCACAACCATGTCAACCAGCAGTCCAAGCAGACACTCCCACAACTCCCTGCTCCAGCCAATCACACGTTGCCAGTCCAGCGGACAGAGGTTTCCGCAGAGTCACCGGAGGCTTCCAGGTCAGAAGCTGAGCCTCAGTGCTGTTTGCTGGGCCCCACCCACGTCTGGGTTTTGAAATGCTTGGCTCTGCCTTCGTCAGAGCAGAGCGGCACGCCGTCACCTGTGAACGCCCCAGCCTCGAGCTGACAGGCTCAGAGGTGCTGCTCATACTGAGAGGGCCCATACTCCCGAAGCGCCCGCCGCAGGAAGTCCAGCACGCACCTGAAAGGGAGACAGGTGATTGACATATGAGCCAGCAGTAAACACAATGGTATCGCCTAGGCAACCGGAGCCTGGAGCGTCCACGAGCGAGCGAGCCTCAGCTGCAGAGCGTCAGCGTGGACGCTGCGAGGTGGAAACACAGCGTGAGACGATGAAGAGCAGCCACCTGTAACCTGCCTCTGTGCAGATCTGTGCAGTCAGGTGAAGCTCACTCTTACCTCCACCTTTATGAGGGCGGGGCTCACACACTCTGACTGGAAATAAAGGGGCCGTTTGATTGGTTTCAGCTTTCACGGTGTCGCCCTCCTGTTCTAGGTCACGTGTGTTTGACTGTGATCATGGACCTTGTCTCTCTTTTAAACTGGACACTGTGGTTAAACTGGTGTTGATCAAGGCTGTTTGGAGCACACAGGTTTGGTGTCCCTGTGAGAGTCTGAGAGTCAGGTCGGGGTGAGCGATGGAGTGATGCGCTGAGCGCTGAGGACGTTTACGGACTCTCAGAGTTTTCCTCTTCGGCTCCTTTGGACAGAAATCGTCTTGTGAATATTTTGCAGTAATAAAAGCAGCACACGTGTGACACGATGTCTGTTTCTAAACCATTTCAAAGATAAAGGACACAGCGGCTCTTCAGTTTGTGTCTCAAACGCAGCTAAAAGGAAGATAATTATTCAAATTCCCTGTTTTGTTTTTTTTCCATCTGCAGCTTTTCTTTGAAGCAGGGTCAGACGTGTGTTTGTTCAGCACCTGCATCAAAGAACAAAGGACCTCAATCTCTCACCTGTGGAGGGAAAACGCCGCCCGCTCCCAGCTGATGTACACAGAGCTTTTATTCTGTGCTTTAGAATAATCCTGAGTCGCAGCGGGTCATCGCACACGGCAACGTTTTACACCGCAGTGATGTTGGAGCGCAGAGCGCTGCTGTGAAGTGCACCTCGCACGGTGCCCGTGGGATTCTGATAAAGGCTTAAGTGAGCTGAAGGTGCTCTCCTCGCGGCTTTAAATCAGGTTTAATCCTCGTGCTGTTCACACACGCCTGTTATTGCTTCTTTAAAGAAAACTTTTAAACTCGCTCTGCAGCTGCAGACAGTGCTGCAGATTCGCCGGCGAGCAGCTTCATCGTCAACGTTTCTCCGAGCTGCTGCTGACTGATGGGAGTCGGCTCGTGTCGGAGACACTCGGATTTTATTTTCGTTTCAGTATTTCTTTGTTAATTAGTACCAGATGGAATCAGAGACCATGTTTCACTGGAAAATCCTGAATTCCTGTTTGTCAGCTGTTTGTCAGCTGCCACTCCACCTTCATCATCATCATCGTCGATCACCTGCCAGCAGCTCCGTGATAGGCTGCTTCACGCAGACACACTGCTGACTCATCAGAGCGTTTCAGGCGTTGTCAGAGTGACAGACAGCAGCGCGCTGAAGCTGGTGACTCCGCCCTCTTTGTGTGTAAAAACCCTACAGACACTCACAGACAAACATGTTGGCAGGTTCAGGAAGTGCTATAGAAACCAGCAGTCTGTGTGTCAGCCTGTAAACGTGTTGACTGTGGGGACTGACTCGCTGCTGCCCCTGCTGGACCTTTGTGTGATTACAGATGAACCTCAGCTCGGAGTGTTTGCGGCGGATGTGACTTCTCTGAGCAGTTTAACATGATACGCTGAATCATAATCAGCCCTCTGGATCATTTTTCAGTTTTCCGGGTGAATAATTAACGGAGGGGGGACTGATTTCAGTCAGCAAACTGAGCGCGCTCGCAGCACGTGGCGTGTGGCTGCTGTGTGTTTGTCACATGGAGGATGAATGGCGCCGGCGTCCCTGTGATCTCGTCTCTGATGAGTTTCCTGTTTTTTGGTCCTTTCAGTTGGTTTCTGTCACTCGAGCACGCCGCTCATCCGCTAACTGCAAACGTTCAGCTGCACTCAGCCTCACCGGGACCCGGGGGACTTATTTCCTTCTTCATTCAATTAATCAGTTTAATCATGATCCACAGTGACTGAGTTAATGACTGTGGCTCACAATAATGGAAGGAAAGCAGACGGCGTTTGTGAGAGACTGCCTGCTGCCGACGTTGACTCACCCGAGAGATGCTGCAGTTTTGACAACTTTTATAATTAATGGAGGCCGTTGGTCAGGAGGGACAGGATGACTGTACTACAGTGGGTGACGTGGAGAGTCACATGCTCTGCGTGATGGCTGTCCTCTGTCAGCTGAAGGGAGGAGCAAAGAAAGGAGGGGGAGGGGCATGAAATCTTCCTGATGGGATTATAATTACAGACAGGAAACCACAGGAAGCAAATACACCTCCAGGAATCTGTGAAGGGAAGTGAAGAAGAAACACCCAATGCATCATGGGAATCCCCCGGCAGCCTATTGCAGCATAACTAAGGGAGGATTCAGGGTCACCTGGTCCAGCCCTAACTATATGCTTTAGCAAAAAGGAAAGTTTGAAGCCTAATCTTAAAAGTAGAGATAGTGTCTGTCTCCTGAATCCAAACTGGAAGCTACTTTTTTCTACTTTTTTCTATTTTTTCTACTTTTAAATACTCTGGAGACATCAAACAGTGAAGTTCGATGGACTTTGGTTCTGTGTGAATCTTGTTTCTCTCAGTGTCACTTTAGCCCAGCGTTTGTAAAGTTTTCTATCTGTGAAGCTGTTTCCATGGTTATGGGAGTTCCTGTGCTCTGTGGCGTGGAGAAGGCTCGCTGCGTCCCTCTGCTCTGCTCTGATACCACAGATGGATTCTGCTCGCTTCATCCTGTATATCCATTTAAAGAGACTGCAGCAGAACATGAAGGAGACGCGAAGCCGGAGTTCAGTGAGCTTCCTCACGCTCCGGAGTCGGTTTGATGCTGAATATCGAGGCGGAGGAAATTAGCCTCGGGAGGTGTTTCATGACTGCTCGTTACTAATATTAGGGAGGACGCGAACCCCTCGTCTCCCGCGGTGCTTGTGTGCCTCACCAGGAACGAAGATGAAAAGAAGGCAGGAAGAGGGAGACGTGTGAGAACAGGGAGGCGGGGCAGACGAGCCCTCTGCGTGCGGGCAGATGGAGGAAAGCGAGACATGTTTGTGAAGCGGTCGCTGCTGGGCGACCGACCGACAGCGTCCAACACGCAGTCAGGAGGCGAGGGGGCGGGGGGGCAATGAAGACTCGAGGCCAGAAAAAAGGTATCCATGGCAACGGCGCGGAGAGCCCATCACTGCGTCCCTGGTACAGTGAGACTGGAAGCTCCCCCCCCCTCAGAGAGTGTTGATGTGTTATTGACTCTTCCAGGCGAACAGACGCTGCTGTGAGGAACAGCGAGTAGAAAGAGACGCTTCTCCTGCACCGGTCACCTGACCCACACTGACCTGCGGCCTACAACGGCATCACAGCGCCGGCTTATCGACGAGGAGTGTGACAGCAGGTGCGGGAGCAAAGGTCTGCCCGACAGTGATAAGAATAACAGCGAGGGAGGCGCAGGGAGTGTTCACGGAGCTCTCGCCTCCTCTGCTTCTTTTTCCATTTTACACCCAGTGAACATTTACTCGCTCGCCTTTTGTCTCCTTGCAAATCTGACCTTTAGTTTCATTTAAAGCAGAAACCTGCAGGCCGGCCTCCGACAGAAACCAGACGAAGCAAAGCTTCATGAAGCCGTCTGCCAGCAGCACATTACCGGTCAGGATCAGCCTCGTCAGCGTTTAACCATGTGCCGAGCATCTAGCCCTCCCCGAACCCCACAGAGCACAAGTTCTCCTGCAGAGCTCAGCTTCACGTAAAGTTTCAGTAAAGCGGCGTGATGGACAGGCGTGGACACAGGTGCATTTGTAGGTGTTTCCTCTAAAAAGTGCAAAGGTTGAGGAGGAGAGTATATAAATGTGCAGCAGAATGCCAAAAAACCCACGTCAGGACTCATTTGTGTCGGACGAGGTCCTTCTTTCATAACAGCCTTACTCCTTCAGTCTGTTTCTAGTTGTACTGTCATGAACTTTGACCTTTAACCTGCTGACTGAGGCCTGTAGAGTCTCAGATGGAGCTCTTGGGTCTTCGCACCGTCTGACTGATTTGCTGGGACGTCCCCTCCTGAGAAGAGACGATGAGGCGAGCTTTCTGCTCAGAGACGGTCAGCGTTGAGGTCGGCACGGACGCGGGCGGTAATTGCATCATTTTGCAGAAACATTAGTGCGCCGGCTGATGATGCCGACGGCCCAGAGTCAGATTCTGGCTCCGAACCAGCCGCCTGTCTTTCCTGAAACGTGTTAAAGCTTCACTTCCTCTCTGTCGTATTTGTCAGATGGCATGTAAAATAATCCCACCCCCACAGGTCTGCTTATTTGTGACCCAGATTGGGCTCATGTGCTCAGAGAGTCAGAAATAATCGATTTTATCCTGCTTGGACTGATGCTGGACCCCAGAGCAGATGGATTTTACGTGCACATTTGGTCTCACCTTTATTTTTCCAGGTGTGTGAAAGGACACATCACTGGTTTGGGTCGGCGGTATCTAAAGATGGCGTCGAGGATGCGGTGTAGGATAATTGGGACCTGGGTGGCTCGGGTTGTTGGTCAAGTCTGAGTTCGTGGAACGCTCCTGAGTGCCGTGATGCAGAGAGCTGCAGGAAGCGTAATGAACAGCGTTGTTTCTGCTGTAACCTTTACAGCGAACACCGTTGTGCTCATTTTATTTCCTGTGTTGGACGAAGCTGTCGGAGTGCCGGCTGAGTTCAGGACCCGGAGACTTAATCAGCTGCTGAGGCTGTTGGGGGGGGGGGGGGGGGGGGGGGGGGTGCTCTCTCTCCACCAGCTGTGACACCTCTTCAAAGCTCGGGGTGAATTATTGAACACGCCTCGGCAGCGGGCAGTCCTCCTGACTGCTGCGAAGGCCAGAAGACAGATGGCGTTTTCATTTAAATGATTGACCCGCCGCCGCTCGTGGCGTTTCGCATCCCATTTGAATTCCTGTCCGGATTTGTGTTTGCATTAGTGAGGCTGTGAGTCACTCTCTCACGGCGTGCGGAGGAGCTCGTTTCTTATGTGACGAGTAGGATTTGAACGCCTTCCATGCATTAAACGTGGCGGCGGATTCACCTGCCTGTGAGCTGATGGCGAGGAGGAGCAGCGGGGATTTGTGTCAGCCGGTCATGTAATTCTGATGATGCTTGGCGTGCAGTGAAAAGGTTGGATGGGACGTGGGAGTGATGGATGGATGTGTGGAAGCAAACGCTGATGAATGTAATCAGAATTTCATAATAGGGAAAATGAATTAGGAGACAGGAGCTGTGTGGGAGAGATGCGTTTCCTTTCCTTCGGAGCTGGACCGCCGCCTGTTTTCGAGGGGGGGGGGATTAGAGGCTGGCTCTGAACTGTCAGCTTGGACAGAGACGAGCCAGGCTGTTAGCCCCACGCGGCCTTCCATCCCCGGCTATTCCAGGTTATCCACTCGGCTGTTTGGCGGCGGGCGGGGAGCCGGGGCAACCTGGATCACGGTGGGTAGCGATAACATCCACTATCGATTCTGGACTTTCTTTCCCGGTGCCGCCGGCCGCTGGAACCAAAGGCTCATTGAGGTCGGCCTCTGCAGATAATCTGTCTGAGGACGTCCTTAGCGCTCTGTAATTGATCAGCTCTGGGTCACAGCAGCTTTTGAAATCCCTCCAAGTCCTTTTAGATCAGACGGCGAGCAGCTATCTGCCAAATTCATCAGCACACAATAACAAACACACAGCATCCGTCAGGGCTCAGCTCCTTCCAGGGTCTGGGCAGCGTTTCAGGGAGGGCCTGGAACTCATTTCCACAGGCTCATCGCTTCACACAACAGCGTACGGAACAATACTCAGAATCCTGCGCTGACACATCGGACCGCACGCTTTCTAAAGGAAGCTTTTTAACCTGAAAGAGTGAAAACTCGTTAATAAAACAGCATTACACTCATCCCTTCATGCATTAAGTTTCATTTAAGTCACATCAAACAGGCACAGCTGAAATTCAGACTCACGCAGCAGCTGATCTTTATAATTTATTAATAATAATAAGCACATACAGCTGCAAAGCACATACATGTGTGTAATTCCCTCGAAGCACAGGCAGACTCAAGTAGTTTTTCCATCACTGGTTTATTGAAGACGTTTCTCCAAAGCCACTGTGAAAACTACACAGCATTAACAAACTAAAACTCAGCCTAAGACACAGCACTAAAAATAACACGGTACAACAAAACACGATAAATGAATAAATTCCTCGTTGGCTGCAAGAAGGGATTAGTCACCGTTCCTCAGGGGTTTCCTTACAAGTGTGTAGTTAAAGTCCATTCCACTTAATGTGACTTTCAATACAGACCAGTGCGGGCTCATTCTTGCTGCACACTTACACGTGTTTTTCTCCCAAAAAGGAAAACCTGCGACTTGTAAGCGAGCTTGACTTTCAAAATAAAAGCACCATGAATGTTTGTAGCTCATCGTTCCCCTCAGGTTTCGAGATCCAACCCTGAGCAGGCTTTCTCCACTAACGCTAGCTCTCCCATTAAAGTGACCAACGATCTGAGTGGATACGATGGATTTGTTCAGGCAGGAAGTGGAAATGCCGGCTGGTCTGGCACATTCCCATCATGCTACATGTGAACCAGTACGAATTACCAACACTGACTTTGTACAGGAACAGTCAGCACGGGGCGGGTCGCCAACAACACGCATGTCTTATAGAACATGTGTGTGATGAGGAGGTGTGGCCGTCATTAATAACTGTTTCCTGTGCAGTCGCAGATGTGCTGTAACTGTGTGAGTTCAAAGGTCAGAGCAGGAAAACACATTTTAGTTTTTTCAAAGATCAGCGACGTATTTTGTGTCTTTATCTGATCCACATTTAAAGTCGTCCTGAGCAGTGACGCACCTGCTGCTGGCTCAGTATCTGTGTGAGATCATAGGCTCCAATAAAACCAGTCGTGCCTTTGCTGCTCACCTCTTTGTCTAGAAATAAAGTCCTTTGTCCGTGGTTGCTTTGCCAGCTGCTGTTTGTGATCTGACATGATGAACACACGGACCCTAAACACAGCAAACCCTCACGCTGAGGAGACGTGCACTCAGCGGCGCTCGGTCCAGGTGGAATTCATCCATATTGATGTTGCACTAATGCAGCGTTCGTTGCTCATTAGCAGCAGTCAGGCTGTCAAATCAATGTGACTTTTACTGGAGCAGCAAGCCGAAGCAAATCCTTCATTCAACAGCAGCGCCACACGCTCGGCTATAAATCCGAGCCTGAAACCTCGGAGTCGATGTCTGACAGCGTCATTAGCTCACAGCGTGGCGACGTTGTACCATGCACTCTGAGGTTCAGCTTCACCCACAGGGCAGCATGTTTACAGTCTGTTCTTTGAGGATTGCTCTACAAGACTAAACTTTTTTAGGCGCAGCAGGAAGAAAAGATGGTAAGGTAGCATGTTTGGTTTCAGTTTGAGTCGTCTCAGAATGATTTACAGATAACGACCCGGGCGGCCTCTTTGTTGGGTTAGCAAATACTGGAGCAGCTGTTTTTATACTTACAAGATAGTACTAACCCCCAAATATTGTGGGATTTTACCTTCAACCAAGATCCTTTCCTAAATGTAATGTGACAAAACCAGAGCACAGAGGTTCAAACAGGGCATGGTCCAGACTCCAGGCTGATAAACCTGCTGCTGCAACCCCTAAGACAGGTTTCAGGTCTCTAACACTGGCAGGTTATGTCTTGGTAGACAATAATGTCAGCGCATCAAAGCAACAACACAAAAAAACACATCGATGATGAGAATGGGTTGAAAGACCTATAGCGCCATCGGTAGAAACCAGGAGATCCAGTGAGCCGCTACGAGCAGTGGTCAAGATATAAATGTAGACAGACTGACTGTTACTGAACAGCCTGTGAGCGATGGGTTGTCGGTGTCTTTCTCTGGATGTGGTGCTTTTTTTTGTTGTTTTTTACAGCGCATTGTGTTCTGCGTCCTGATTGGCTGTAGACCATTGTCAATCGATCTCGTGCCGTGTCTCCTGTCCAGTACAGAATGCGTTCAGCTTGTAAAATTTACTTAAATCTTCAATCCTAGCAGTGTGACTCTGAAGTGCTGTATGTTTGTAAGTTTTCTCGCCAACAAACAACAATGTCGATGAAACGTTTTGCTCCGTCAAAGTCTCCTGCGGTAGGAAGATGCTAACCATCGCACAAAGAGTTGGACTAAAGGAAGGTCGAAGTTACCGTATTTTCCGGATTATAAGGCACATTAAGCGAAACCAAACAGTCAGATAAGTCAAACTTTACTCAGCTCATTCTTCTTGCTTCCTCCACTTCCATTGATTCATTAGTGTTGAATTCTCTGGCAGCTGCTCTATTTAAATGTTCTGGACCTGAAAACAGGGTTTGATCTTTGGTTTCATTCTATAACACTGGACTTATTTTTCTACGAAGGTTTGAACTTTGAGAGTTTAAACAAGAGAGAAAAGTGTGAAAATGTTCATGCCTGTGTGAGAAAAGTGTATAAAGTGTGTAGTGAGGGGTTTTCAAAACATCTATAATGATTGTAAAAAATAAAGCTGCTACTTCGTGGATTTCACCTATCGTGGGTTATTTTTAGAACGAGGGAACACTGTAGTGCTCTCAGCGATCGGGGTGAGTAACAGGCAGAACATTTACATTCTCTTCCACTAGAGGGCAGTACAACTACCTGCTCTAATTAAATGGGTTGCCAACTGCCAGTAAAACAGAAGAAGATGAAGAAGAAATTACAAAATAGTCATGCTGTGAGACGACGCAGTGCGTAATAGCGTGACCCTAGATAAATATTTGAAAAGAAAATGTAGTCAGTGTGACCTGGTCCTGGAGAAAACTGCAACCCAGATGAAGGCCGTAGCATGAGCAGTGGTCAGAAGGTATCCTGGGGACAAACCGAGGCTGGTGCGAGGGAGAAAATGATCAATATGATTTTTGTGACATTTTGCTTCTGTGGTGTGCCGTGTGATTTGTCTAATGTGAAATATGTGCCGTGGCTCCAAAAGGTTGGGAAGCACTGGTCTAAACCGGCGGTCCCCAACCTTGTTTGCGCCATGGACCGGTTTATGTCCAACAATATTTTCACGGACCGGCCTTTAAGGTGTCGCGAATACAACAAATACAATACAACAAAATAAAACCAGTACCAAAAAAAAGAAAGATTTATTCATAACACACAGGAGCAGACCCAGGGAAACACCATAGATTTCACACCCAAGCCTCAACTCTCGCGGCCCGCTACCAAATGACTCACGGACTGACACCGGTCCGTGGCCCAGGGGTTGGGGACCGCTGGTCTAAACTACTTATCTGGTACTCCACCTGCCTCCTAACCTACCTGAGAAAATGACTCTAAGGAGGCCGACCCTGTGTTCCAACATGAAGAGAAGCGGTTTCTGATGAGTTGGGAGTGAGAATATGTTGGGGCACTGATCTAACCATTCACTGTCTCCATGCTCTCTCTCCAGAAGGAGGACATGCAGTGGCCTCGAGGAGAGCAGGACATTCCCACCTCCGTGTGCAGCCTTCCCTGTAAAACTGGCGAGAGGAAGAAGGTGGTGAAAGGCATGCCCTGCTGCTGGCACTGCGAGCCCTGCGACGGATACCAGTTCCAGCCCGACGAGTTCACCTGCAAGCTGTGCTCCTACAACATGAGGCCCAGCGCCAACCGCACGTTCTGCCAGCCCATCCCCATCATAAAGCTGGAGTGGCACTCGCCCTGGGCGGTGATTCCGGTTTTCCTGGCGATGCTGGGCATCATCGCGACAATCTTCGTCATGGCTACGTTCATACGGTACAACGACACGCCGATCGTCCGGGCATCTGGCAGGGAGCTGAGTTACGTCCTCCTGACTGGGATATTTCTGTGCTACATCATCACGTTCCTCATGATCGCCAAGCCAGATGTCGGCGTGTGCTCGTTCAGAAGGATTTTCCTCGGTCTGGGGATGTGCATCAGCTACGCCGCCCTCCTCACCAAAACCAACCGCATCTACCGAATCTTCGAGCAGGGCAAGAAGTCTGTGACGCCGCCGAGGCTGATCAGTCCCACCTCGCAGCTCGCTATCACCTCCAGCCTCATCTCGGTCCAGCTGTTAGGGGTGTTAATCTGGTTCGGGGTGGACCCGCCCAACACCATCATAGACTATGACGAGCAGAAGACCTTCAACCCCGATCTGGCTCGAGGGGTGTTGAAATGCGACATCACGGATCTCCAGATTATCTGTTCGTTGGGTTACAGCATCTTACTGATGGTGACGTGTACTGTTTACGCCATAAAGACCCGCGGGGTCCCGGAGAATTTTAACGAGGCCAAGCCCATCGGCTTCACCATGTACACCACCTGCATCGTGTGGCTGGCCTTCATCCCCATCTTCTTTGGCACGGCGCAGTCGGCAGAAAAGGTAAGACTGACTTACAATTTTTGATGTTTTAATTTGTGAAAATATATTGGTGATGAAGTTTCTGCGTCATGTGAACTCTGCCAACATCAGCAGCTTGGTACCAACCACCTAACCAATAACATCTCCACAGGGGATCACCCCCAAGTCTCCCGGCTGAACGTCTTGTGTTTGATACGTGCAAGCTGCATTTTTGGTTTTTTTGGCTAATGAAACGCAGTGTTAATCAAATGTTTTAATATACAAAAAGTATACATTATTTTAATTACAGCCTGTATGTCTAATACGTGGCGAGGATGGTTTAGAATTGCAGTGTAATAAGGAGACAGTTAGGATACTGTATAATCATCATCAGGACCTGGCTGACATTTACACCCTCAGTTCAGAAGATTTACAGACACCTGTGATGGCCCTGGTTTACCTGAGACAGGACGATCTGGCGATGGCCTCCAGGGGCATCAGAGGGCACCCAATGATTTTTTTGGGCGGTGTTAATGACCCTCTGTGCAGCCTTCCTGTTCTCAGTCGTGGCCCCTGAGTACAGACACCAGGCAGGAGGAGACCTCGCTCTCCACTGAGGGGCGGTAGAAGACCAGCAGCAGCTCCTGGTCCAGGTTCCTCTTCCTCAGGACACGAAGGAAGTGCAGCCGCTGCTGGCCTTCTTTACCTCGGCGATGGTGTTGTGGGTCCAGGTGAGATCAGCGGAGAAACCTGAAGGTGGAGACAGATTCCACCTGTTCTCCATTTATAATGAGAGAGGAGTGGAGCTGTCTGTGTCTCCTGAGGTCCATGATGAGTTCTTTGGTTTTAAGGATGTTCAGCTTCTGGTTCTTCTCTGAGCACCAGCGGGACAACTTCTCTACCTCCACCCTACAGGGTGACATCACCACGATGATGTCATCACAGTGGTCATCAACATACTTCACTGTGTGGCACATTTGTCTTTTTGCTTTTTGTGGTTTTGTTTTCTGGACATTTGGTCCTTTTTTGTCTCCTCAGCAGGTTTTTGCCTCTTTGTTTCTTTTGGGACACGTCCGGTTGTTTTAGGCTGTTTGATGTAAAGCAGGAGGGCGTGGCTGTTTGGAGCCTGAGATCTGGTATTTTGTCTTTCCCAGTATGTCTTGTTGTTTGTCCGGTTCCTTCAGGTTCTTGAGTCTTTCTGGCTCTTTGTGTTTGTGAGCTCTGTATGTATTTTTTGGTGGTTTAAATTCACATGTGGCTGACTTTGTCATTTCGCTTTCTTGTCCCTCTTTGTCGGGCACTTTTGTGTCTCAGTTTGCCATTTTTGGTCATGTTGTGATTTGTATGCTTGCTTTGTCTGCGGTCAGAGGTCAGTGTACCTGTGGCGTCTCACCTGTAGGTAAAGAATCCAAAGGCAGGCGTAGGATTAGAAATGTGCAGTAATATGACTTTAAAATAAAATGCAGACCTGAGCTCGCTGATTTTTCCCTCCATCCGCAGAAGCAACAAGAAGCTGTAAACAGGAGTCGGGCTGTTTGGTTTGCTAATTAATTGGACGCCTACGTGAGATAAGGTGAAGCTGTTTGGTCTGCACTGAGCAGGACCTGAAGTAAGAGAGCAGATAAGAGATGTGAGATAAAGCAGCAGAACCCGGAGAGGCCTGGGGGGGCGGGGCCTGACCTGTGAACGCTCCTGTCAGCCGGCCTCGATTTGACTTCATCACGTCATGCACGTCAATGCACATGCATTAAACTAAGCAGAGTTCAACTTTTGTTTTTCATTACACTAAAACTAGCATCGCTTTGGCTGGTCTAGTTTTAGTTAAAGTTCAGCCTTAGTTCCCGGGGGCCTCGCTGAAGCCCGTCCACAGTGGGCTGGTGCTCCTGACTTCATTTTCTATCTGGTTTGTTCAGCAGTAAAAATCTGATTAAGTCATAATTAGTGAAAGTGTGTCCCTCAGAGGGGACGTCGTCTCGTTGAGGTGATTTGATTCAAAGCTTCCTTGTGGCTGTTGATGAAACAGAGCATTAGTCTGACTGCAGAGACGCTGCAGATGTTCATTCTGATGTTCATTCAAACCAAAATAGAAGCACAGAGGTCAGAAGCTGCCTGAGAGTCTGCCTGTTTCTCGGTTTCCTTCGCCCTCGCCGTGATCAGCGACGGCTCATCTGAGCATCGATGACTCCCTGCAGGCTGGAGCCGCTCTCACAGAGTTCTGCTGCTTTCACCGATTTCACTAAAAACAATAAGAGAAATACTAAAAACACAGACGGAAACACACATTGTTCTTCCTGTTTACATGCCTCACAGCATTGTGGGGGCTGTAGTTTGTCCTCAGAATAGACGGAGAGTTCTTATCTGCTCACGGAGCCACGAAAAATATATGTTTGTTTAAAGAAAGCAGTAAAATCATAAAATTACATGTGATCTGTGTGAGAGGCAACAATGCTGCAGAATGCATCATGAAGACAACACATCTGTTTTTGGTACACACACACACACACACAACAACCTCACCTTTGATATATCACAAAACAAAACAGGTCAGGTGTGTCTTATTATTTTGAGTTAGAGAGAGAAACGTTTAAACACAGGAGCAGAGTCCTCACAGATACATGAGTACAAACAGGTGTGTGTGTGTGTGTGTGTGTGTGTGTGTGTGTGTGTGTGTGTGTGTGTGTGTGTGTGTGTGTGTGTGTGTGAACAGAGGTTTGACATCACCTGAGTGCAGCAGTAACATACTGGCCTTTGCTGCTTGTTATTACCTGCCTGCTCCGAGCAGAATACAGATGAGCAGGAGAAACTCTCTCTCACACACACACACACACACACACAGACACAGACACACACACACACACAGACACACACACACACACACGCGCACCCAATTTCAACATGCAAATACAGATTCAGGCAGCAGCGAGTAAAGGATGAAGGAAGGAAAGGGGACAGCATGGAGTGATGTAATGAAGGAGTGTGTGTGTGTGTGTGTGCGTGTGTGTGCAATGTGGTTTCATTAGTGTCTGTTACAGTGTAGGAGGACGTTTGTTCCTTTTTTGTTTTTGTGTTTTCTTCTTCATGTTCTTATCCTCCAACAGACACACACAGACACAGACACACACAGACACACACACACACAGACACACACACACACACACACACACACAGACACACACAGACAGACAGACACACAGACACACACACACACAGACACAGACACACACAGACACACACACACACACACAGACACACACACACACAGACAGACACACACACACACACACAGACAGACACACACAGACAGACACACACACAGTCACACACACACACAGACAGACACACACACAGAAACACACACACAGACACACACACACAGACAGACACACACACAGACACACACACACACACACACAGACACACACACAAACACACACAGACACAAACACACAGAAACACAGACACACACACAGACACAGACACACACACACACAGCACAGACACACACACACACACACAGACACACACAGCACAGACACACACACACACAGAAACACACACACACACACACACACACAGCACAGACACACACACAGACACAGACACACACACACACACACACAGCACAGACACAGACACACACACACACACACACAGCACAGACACACACACACACACACACATGTCTGGTTTGCTATCCTCGTGGGGACATCCCATTGACATAATGCTTTCCCTAGCCCCTTACCCTAACCCTAACCATTAAAAATGAATGCCTAACCCTAACCCTTACCCTAAACCTAACCATAACCTAATTGTAACCCTGACAGTAAAACCGCATTTTGAGTGTGAAAATTGCTTTCAACCCCGAGGGGACCTGGATTTTGGTCCCCACGGTGCAGAAAGTCCCCACCAGGATAGTAAAAGTCAGATTTTGGTCCCCACCAGGATAGTACGAACCCGTACAGACACACACAGCACAGACACACACACACAGACACACACACACACAGACACACAGACACACAGACAGACACACACACAGACACACACACACACACAGACACACACACACACACACACAGCACAGACACACACACACACACACACACACACAGACAGACACACACACAGAGACACACACACACACAGACAGACACACACACAGACACACACACACACACAGAGACACACACACAGACACACACAGAGACACAGACACACACACACACACAGAGACACACACACAGACACACACAGACACACACACACACACACACAGACACACACACACAGAGACACAGACACACACAGACACACAGAGACACAGACACACACACACACACAGAGACACACACACACACAGACACACAGACACACAGACACACAGACACACACACACACACACACACACAGCACAGACACACACACACACACACACACAGCACAGACACACACACACACACACACACAGCACAGACACACACACACGAAACACACACAGCACAGACACACACACACGAAACACACACACACACAGCACAGACACACACACACGAAACACACACACACACACAGCACAGACACACGAAACACACACAGACACACACACACAGCACAGACACACACACACGAAACACACACACACACAGCACAGACACACACACACGAAACACACACACACACACAGCACAGACACACGAAACACACACACACACACACACACACACACACACACACACAGCACAGGTTGTATTTGTTGGGTTTAAACCATGAGGCAGGACTCACTCAGACGCTTCAGTGCCAGGTGGGCGGGATCTTTGTGGCTGCTATCGCTATAACAGCAGCCAATCACAGAGCAGGAAAGCTAGCCGAGCTTCCGTTAGGCTGCAGTAAGCTAGCGGCCTGTGACATCACACGTGTCTGTGATGTCACACCTTTGCTGCAGTCTCATTCGTCGGCTTCTGATTACACCCCGCCCTGTTAGCTGGAAAACAGGAGAGCTGCCTGTGGATGCAGTAAAGATGGCCGCCCTGCTGTCAGAGGGCGATGTGGCGTGTTCATGTGCGACTGTGTTGTCACTTTATCCTTCGTTTGGGAGCAGTCTCAGGGCAGCGTTCCTGATTCTGGGATGATTTTCCAGCCATTACGAGGACTGAGACGAAGCTGAAAGAAACAGGTTTTCCTCCTGTGGCAGATGATCCTGCTGACTGACCTGGATAATATTTAAAGATCTGCTCTCAGCTGCCTCGTCTCCTTGTTAGGTGAAGGTTCTTGCTTTGCTAGTTTCAGTTTAGCTCATCTAGTTGATTTCTAGGTTGCTGTTTAGTTCCTTGGTCATCTCCCCTGTACTAAGCCTCCCTGGTTCGTGTGTCTACCTGTCATGTTTCACGTCTGTGTGGTTCTTGTTGTCAAGTTTGCGTCATGCCTATGTCTCCATGTTTCCTGTTTTACTTTGAAAGAGTCCGGTGTTCCTTGTATTTAGTTTCACTTCCCCTGTCCTGTCATTAGGTTCGTGTGTGTCAGCTGTTCTCCCTCATGTGTTTGCCTGATCATCCCTGTGGGGATTTAGTCTCTGTGTTTCATTCAGTCTGTGTCGCGTCGTCTGTGTAACCTTCCCAGTTATGTCTCGTCATAGTCGTCACAGTTCTCACAGTCATAGAATTAGTTTTCAAAGTGTCAAAGCTTTATCACAGTTTCACAGTCTCGTATAGTGTTCAGTGTCATAGTCTGTTTTCCAGTTTAGTTGTCTTGCCTGCGCTTGCTTAGCTTTTGTTTTGCCTTCTGTCATCAGCCATAATAAAGGCTCGCTTTTTGTTAAAGTCACGTCTCCTCACCTGTGTCTGCTCGTGGGTCCTGCTCTAACTAACACACCGGCGCACCCCGCCGTGACATCAGGAGGCTGAAGGTCGCCGTGCACCACGAGCTTCCATCTCGTGTTTCCTGTTATGTCTTGAGGAGGCTGAAAGCGTGCCGTCCTGTTCTGCAGAGCAGGTTTCATGCTGTGGAGAAGGCAGCAGGATCAGGCTGCGTGTGCTCAGCAGCGTCCCGTTCTCATGGTGATAAAAGCTGTTTGCTGGAGCCTGAAGAGGGATTTGATGCCTCTGACTGTAACGCAGGTACATTGTGTGTTTTCTCTGATGTGAATGGCTCATTCAGGATTTATCAATGAGAGGATACACTTGAAGCTCAGAGTCTCAGTGAAGAGATGGGCGAGCTGGAAATGAGATCAGAGTGAAGAACCCTCCTGAAGGACGGTCAGGCCCGCCGCCTACAGGACAGAAATCATTTGAAACACATCATGCAGACGCTACGTGACCTCACAGAGAAAAACACATTACAAAACAGCGAACGCAGAGACTCAGCAGTGAGGTGATCAGAAAGACAAAGGCGACAACGAGAGATCAGAAACGCTGCCTCAGATCAGCGCTCGTACTCACGGAGACTCCAAGTCTGCTCCGAGAGCGCCGAAAGGGCGGGAACTTCAGCGTGACCTCGAAGAAAGATGAACGACATCAGCTCAAAGAGACGACCACAAGATCGAGCCAAACGATGTCCGTGAGGAACGATCTGAACGATCTGGGCTCACATCCGAGGATCTCTCTGTCCACGAGAACATCTCGAACGTCCACACAGGTGTAAAAACCCGCTGTTGATGGAGCGGTGGTATGCGCGACGTCCCGAACAGCATTTCAGCGTCACCAGATCTGCTGCCACATGTCAGCACCTCATGAATAAATCAGACGAGGCCGTTTCTCCTCTCACACACACGCCAAGGTCACTACGCCGCCATCACGGGGACTCAGACTGCCGCCGTGCAGCTGATTTAGATGTTTTCCACATGTGTAGACAGGAAGGAGACGCCAGCAGGAGGAGGCGGCTATTTGCAATGCTAATGTCTTTGCTTCATGCAGCAGGGATTTTATGCCACTGATGATGTTTGTTTCCACCTCCTCTCCTCACCTGTCAGCACACAGGACGTCGTCCTCCTCTCCTCTTCACCGCCGTGTTCAGTCGGGCTACACTGATTGGTTGATTCATCTGAAACGTTTTTCATTTAAAGGAAATAAACTGCATATGTTCCTGTTGCTGTGCTGACTTTACTCCATCCACAGGTACTGATCAATGAGTTAAACTGCAGGAATGTCTTAAAGACATAAAGACCTGGATGGCCGCTAACTTTCTGCTTCTTCATTCAGATCAAACTGAGGTTATTGTACTCGGCCCTGAACATCTTAGAAATATGGTATCTAACCAGAGAGGCCAATGCTAGGCTGATAGACGGACACAGTTTGTCTAACGATGAGCTCGAAGACAAGCAAGTAGCAGCCAGGGTCAGAGCCTCCATCCAGCCTGGAGCTGTTCAGATCTTTGGGCTGTGTTTTCCTGCACAGGATTTAAGGAGCCTGGAGCTGATAATAGCGGCTATGTGTTGGAGGTCATGGTGGAGGGAGAAGGTGGGTGTGGAGATGGGGCAGTCTCCAGATGGTGCTGTAGCTGCAGCAGAGGGGCAGCTTATAACCCGAGATGGCTCTGAGGCTCCTGCAGACTCCGCCCCTCCCTGATTACTCTCCTCCGCTCGCTCCGAACACTTTTCTCTTCCTCTCTGATGTCAGGACATACGTGGATACGGCAAATCTTTAATGTGATTTGCTGAGCAGACCATCAGTGTGCTCCCCATGGTCATCAGTCGAAAAGGTCCATCAGAGCCTCCTCAACCCCCTCTGCACAGCGTGACAGCTGGTTCCCAGTGTAATACAGGTGTATACACATGGAGGTCTCGGGGTTGTTAGCTCGCTCTGTTGTATAGTACAGTATCACTTTGTGTAGCTGTTACAAGCTGCTACAGGCTCGGGCTGCTGGGTGACTTCCCATGATGCACTGAGTGTTTCTGTGAGAATGTGAAGACGTGAGAGCTTGCAGAATAAAACGAATCATGTGATCTTTATTTTGAAATTTCTTCTTGTAACATTTTTTGCTCACTTGTTTTAAGTTTACAGTAACAGAAATACATGTAAATATCATTCTGCACATTGGTGAATACTGTTTTCCTAACTTGAAATTTCAAAAAGAAATGAAATAAATTCATGCTATTTATTTATTCACGTTTTATTCTGCAAGCTCTTTCAAGTTTCTTCCTGTTTGAAGAGAGTTCTTCCTCCCCACTGTCACTGCTGCTCGTGGCTGATTGCGGGGTTCCTCGCTGCCTGTCAGGCTCTTTAGTTTAAAGCACTGTGAGGTGATTTTTGTTCAGTTGTGTCACACCTGTAGCCACCCAGCTCTGTGCTTTATCTCCAGCAGCAGCTCCACTTCCTGCCACTTTGTAACAGCAGGAGAAACTGGAATTTAAGTACCCCAGTAAACAAGTCATCCTCACACACACACACACACACACACACAGACTCACACAGACTCACAGTGCTGACATTTGGAGAGCCAATCAAATGTGAGGACGCTGTTTCAGGACGTCTGTCTCCTCTCTGCTGCAGCTCTGGGCCATCACACAGGTAGTTAGCAGTTAGCCTTACAGCAGGTGGAGAGTGGTGCCACATTAAACTGTGTCCCCCTCCAACTCGTCACCACAGCCGCAACTCAAAGGTCTTCAAACACATTCAAACATCTGCAGCTGAATATCCTAAAAATCCCAAATACTGCTGCTAATAATAACAACAATAATGATAAAGAATCACACAGTAATCTTCACATAATGTACAAACATCAGAAAGAGAAACATGACGAATAAATGAACTACGATCAACTCTTCAGACCACATTATAGGTTCTGAGGTGACGTTTAGATGTAAGAGTAATTTGAGTAATCTGTAATCCTGAATAATCCAGAGTAACAGAACATGTGAAACCACGGCGGTCACGTGCTGGGATTCAAACCTGACACCCCTGCAGCTGCTGCGTGGCTGAAGCCCTCTGAGGCAGGTTTGTGCCTCATGTGAGCTTCATAAAAACACAGGTGACCTAAAGCAGAGCTGAGGTGTGTCAGCACTGTGCTGCCGTGCAGAGACGTCTGCAGCTTTGGAGGGACGAAGGCCGACGATGAGGAGAGAGGGCTCAGAGCAGAAGCTGCAGCCCAAAGAGCTGAGGCAGGATTGTTGCAGAGATCTGTGACGATGACTCCAGGACAGAACGTCCCTTAAATCAGAGCAACAGGGTTTAAAGCTGTGAGGAGGCAGCAGGAGCTCAAGGACGCCCTTTGACCCTCGTCACGTCACCTCCTGCAGCACCGAGCTGCTGTCCAACGCCACCACCTCAGTGTGCGTGTGTGTGCCTGTGTGTGCGTGTGTGTGCGCGTGTGTGTGTGCATGTGTGTGCGTGTGTGTGTGCCTGTGTGCGCGTGTGTGTGCCTGTGTGCGCGTGTGTGTGCATGTGTGTGCGTATGTGTGTGTGCCTGTGTGTGCGTGTGTGTGCGCGTGTGTGTGCATGTGTGTGCGTATGTGTGTGTGCGTGTGTGTGCCTGTGTGTGCGTGTGTGTGTGCCTGTGTGTGCGTGTGTGTGCCTGTGTGTGCGTGTGTGTGTGTTTACTGTAGTCACAGGTAGCTCTGAACGCACTCTGAGGGCGGTCTTAGAGGGAGGCGTCCACTGAAGCTGAGCTTTGGCGTGTGTTCAGGATTGGTTGCCATGTTTTTAGTGTTTCTGCAGCTTCAGAATGCTGATTGGTTCCGGGTGTACCTGCACTCAGATGCCACAGGTGTCACCATGGAAACCAGCTCAGACCAAAAAGACAAAACATTAGGAACAGACACTGTGACTCTCGACTCACTTCCGCCCTGCCTCTCGCTCCACCTCTAACGCCACCTCCTCCTCCTTCCATCCAAACTGAACGTCTCGTCCATCTTCCTCGTGTGTCTGATGCTCTTCTAAACTTTGCAGCTTCTCCTCGTCCCCGCCCTCCTCGGCTCGTCTCGCGTTCCTTCATCGTTTACGCTCACGCCCACTCAACCTTTCCTCCCCGTGCTCTCTCCGCCTCCTCTCATGCACCTCTCTCTCCACCCTCGCCTCTCCCTTCTCCACCCTTAACTGTCTCCAGCTCTGCGGCAGTTTCTCTCGTTTCATCTCTCTCCACTGTGCACCATTTTATTTCTGCGTATGGCGCTAAAACGGCGTTAGCATAACTTTTATCGGCGTCTGGAGGTGGCGAGCAGAAGCTGTGGCAGCAGTTTTTATTGAGCGCATAAAGAGCAGCTCCGGCCGGAGTAATCAAGGAAGCAGTGTTTTTGGAGAGTTTACAGCACCCAGCAGTTTCTACTAATCTGTTGTCAGAGGAGTCATGTGCTACGGTGGCTGTGAGGTCCAAAACGTCCTCAAAGGCGGGGACTGTTTTACCTTTGAAATGACCTGAACGCAGCTCGCTCCGGGCCTCAGACACACGTCAGAATCATGACCACGTTCCTGCGATCGATTGTTAAAATGCGCCTTTGAGGCCTGAGAGACGGGAAGGATCAGGACAGGGTCATGTGACTAGCTGCAGACCTCGTCACATGACCACTCCTCATCCACATGGTGCGTTTGCAGCAGTGAGGCAGACTGATGTCAGTTTAGGTGAACCTGCAAATATTCAACTCTGCTAAAAACTGAGCCTTAAACATCACGTACACCCGACGTCGCCACCAATCAGGTATGGGGGAGGAGCTTATTTATGCCCTTTGAAGGCAGTTGGAGCTCAGCTTCACTGAGTTGGTTCAGCCTTACCTTGACACAGAGCCGGGAAGCAAAGGGCGAATCAGGCGACTTGTTGGCGAACGATTCTGAAACGCGTCCTATTTTCAAGTTCCCGACACGCGTGTTTTCACACAGGTGACGCAAAGCGAAACCTGACTTCACATGGTAAGAGTGCAGCAGGGTCTACGATGAGAGAAATGCTGGCTGTGACTGTTTCAGCCTCCTCCACCTAACGCCACTGAATGTCCATGAAGAAGACCTCAGAAGGTGAAACGCCTCCAGTGCAGGACAAACATCAGTCTGAGGTTTGAGCTCCGAGCATCGCCCCTACTTTATGCTCGCCGCCGACACCGTACGTGATTTGGTGTCACTTCAGCTTATCGTGGGTTTTTGCAATGTGGCGCAGCCGTGTCTGCGAGTGTGTCGGTCCATACAGGAAAAATCTGTGGACTTCACTCAGACCCAAAGCTTCCTGCAAATAAAAGTAGTTCTAAGGAAGTTTTGGGAAAATTTCCCTTAAACTTTGAACAAAGTCCTGATGAAGTATCAGCAGCACCTTCCTGATGGCTTCACAGCTCAGACCGTAACTTCTGACACACTACGACGACCGCAGCGATGAAGACGTCCAGCTTCACGTCTGAGGTGACGTCTTTCCAACGTCCTTAATGAGGTCAAAGTTTCACTTCCTGTCCTGCTCTGAGAGGTTTCCTGAATCCTCCTCGCTCGTATTGTTCGGCTCTGAGGGACACTCAGGTGCACGCACCTGTCCGGGAGTCAGACCCGACACAGTGCGTGCCGGGTCTCGGCTCTCTGCGGTTTCTACCTGGTGCTCTGATCTCTTCGTGAACTCTGAACTTGCTGTTCCTGCCGTCGATGGTTTTCCTCCACGCGCCTGTGCGCTCTGACACGCTGAGCTGTAAGCTGAGTGAGCGTCGCTTCACGGCCACAGATGGTGGAAACGACGGGTGAGACCTCAGTGATGAAGGTTTATTAAAGAGCAGCTTTTATGATCATGATGAAGAGCCTCCGTCTGCACTTTCCTGCCTTTGTGTTTACACACAGTTTTAATTTTTCACTTGATCAAACTTTATGCGTACGGCCTCTCTCGGGCAGGTCAGAGCGGTTCAAAGAGCGCCACGGACCACAAAGTTAAAGCAAACCAAACAATTATGTGGATAAATGAAACAGTCTGTGCGCTGAGAGCGAGTCAATAAAATCAGAAGCAATCGAACAATAAATACGCCACAAATGGAAATGATCCTCAGATTTATTTTTAAAGAGCCTCACAGAGCGCCGCCATACAGCAGCAGAGGACATCAGCAAACCAACAGCGTGTCAAAACTTTATCAAAACTCAAAACGCCTCCCAGGACGACGCACGGTGACACGGACGTGGCGCCAAGACGAGAAACGTTTCCCCGTGAACCATAAAACAGCAGAAGTGTGCGGATGATTTCGCCAGGCGCCGACCGGACTGCAGCTGGGCCTGACGTAGACAAGTTGGAGTCTGTTTCAGTGTTTGCACCTGATGGAGTCGACCTCCATCTTTGTGCCTCACACAGAAACGGCGCACTGCCTGACACCGCCTCGGTGAGACGGCCATCTTTGATGTGGTTTCAGAGAAGAGGAGCACGTTTTCATCGGGGGGAGGGCTTTAAATGAGGGGGGAGGAGTCTGTCTGCAGCATGCTGGGCCAGACTCGTTGTTTACTACCAATTGTCCAATCAGAGCCGCAGGAGCAGCCGAGCGCTTGGCCCCACGTGGCGGCGAGAAGACGGCAGTAACAGCAGTCATGTGAGAACATCGTAAGGACGCCGCAAGCAGCTCAGCTGAAACACGCCGAAGAAAGAAAACGACCTTCATCGCGTCAGGAAAACAGCACTCAGGGACGCCACGAGTCACAGGGAAGCAAGGAGGCGAGGAAGGATGAAGACTGAGACAGAAAGGGAAGAAGTGCAAAGGAAATAGGAGGCAAGAGAAGTGAAGCAGAATTATAGAAACACAACGTGAAGCTGGAAGAGGCTCTGAAGCTGTCTGCTCAGGAGGAGGGTCACTTCCTGCTCGGCTGAAAAGCTGCCAGATGTGCAGCACTCAGACAGATGTGTACAGACAAAGAGCCAAACAGCTTTAACAGAGCAGCGCCACCTACAGCTACAAGCACAGACTGTATATGAGCGATGACATCTGGAGGGCTCACTTCAGTCTGCAGAGACCTGCTGATCAGGAACATAAGACAGTTTCACTCAGTAAAGCTCCGCCTCCTCAGAGATGGAAATTAAAGCAGGTGAGCTGATAAGAGAGCTCTGCTGTTCGGGCTCTATCAGTCGTGTCATCTTATCACTGATTCATATCAGACTCGCACAGACCTGACTGCACGATCGTGTGCACACCTGTTAGAGAGCAGCAGGTGTTCCTCCACGGGAGCTCAGAGTGGACTGGCTGTCACAGCTGAGGGTCAGCAGCTCACACAGGCTTTAAACAAACCACTGACTCCGCCTCCTCGCCGATGTTTGCCTTCGTCTGCTTGGAGCAGACAGAAGCTGCTCTCGCTGCCCGTTTCTGACGTCCGTCACCTCTTTGTAACGAAGCAAACACACCTGTGTGTCCAGCTCGCACCTGTGGAGCTCTCCGACCCCGAGACCGTGGTCATCAGGGAGGAGCTCGTGTATGTCAGGGTCTCTTTCGCACGCGAGGCGCTGACAGACGGCAGGAACCCTCACCTGTGCACACGAGCTGCAGGTAGTGACTGCAGGGATGAAGATACTGTAGATGAGCTCGTGCTCATGATCAGAGGAGCTGGACACGTGCGGGTGTGTCTGCTGTCACAGCTTTGTAGAAGAAGACGTGCGTGCAGACTGTCGTGCAGGTAAATGCCGCAGGCTCATGAAACCTGCGTCAGGTGGTGGTGCAGGGCCTCGTGTTCCTTCAGAGCGCGGCGTAGTTTCTTGCTGACGTGGCGCAGGAAGCGAGCAGCCTGATCCTTTCTGCGGGTCTGAATATTCTCCCCGCTGTTCCCCTAACTCTCACCCCCACCCCCACTCCGCCTGCTGTGACTTCTCCCCGTTAATGGCGTCGCTCAGACTGTGACAGCAGGGCCATAACACATAAAGACAGTGGGCTGAACTCAGTGAAAGCCACTCTGGGAAGCCCATTACAGCACAGCCGTGCCTCTTTATGCATTCTTCCCGGGCCCATATCGGCCCTCTATTGGGTTCACGGGGCCACGGCTTCGGACACAGGGGCAATATACACACTGCATAAAACATTAATGGCGTGGCTCGGCCGGCTGCCGCTCTCTGCTGCAGGCGAGGGTCGAGAACACGGCGGATAATAAAACACAATCCTTCACTGGCTCATAAAAAGTGTCGAGAGTTTGCTTCAGAGTGAGGCGAGCTTCCCGAGTCTCTTTACCGCCGCTGACACGAGCGAGCGGCATGACTCTGGAATACAGCCGTCACCAGGACGGTACCTACTACGCAGCTCTAAAGGGTTAAAGGTCAGGGGTCAGAGGTCAGCAGCAGTGGAGATGGATGGACCTCTGCTCATTCAGGAGTCTCTGAACAGGCTGTTAAGAGAGACAGAGATTAATAACAAGTATGATTCAGTGCAGAGAGGTCTATTAACACATAGTGAGTGAAGAATCCCCCAGCAACCTACACCTATTGCAGCATAACTAAGGGAGGATTCAGGGTCACCTGGTCCAGCCCTAACTATATGCTTTAGCAAAAAGGAAAGTTTGAAGCCTAATCTTGAAAGTAGAGATAGTGTCTGTCTCCTGAATCCAAACTGGAAGCTGGTTCCACAGAAGAGGGGCCTGAAAACTGAAGGCTCTGCCTCCCATTCTACTTTTAAATACTCTAGGAACAACAAGTAAGCCTGCAGTGTGAGAGCGAAGTGCTCTAATAGGGTGATATGGTACTACAAGGTCATTAAGATAAGATGGGGCCTGATTATCTAAGACCTTGTATGTGAGGAGCAGGATTTTGAATTCTGGATTTAACAGGAAGCCAATGAAGGGAAGCCAATACAGGAGAAATCTGCTCTCTCTTCCTAGTCCCTGTCAGGACTCTTGCTGCAGCATTTTGGATTAACTGAAGGCTTTTCAGGGAGTTTTTAGGACTTCCTGATAATAATGAATTACAGTAGTCCAGCCTGGAAGTAATAAATGCATGAACTAGTTTTTCAGCGTCACTCTGAGACAGGATATTTCTAACTTTAGAGATGTTGCACAAATGGAAGAAAGCAGTCTTACATATTTGTTTAATATGTGCCTTGAAGGACATGTGCTGGTCAAAAATGACTCCAAGGTTCCTCACAGTGTTACTGGAGGCCAAGGTAATGCCATCCAGAGTAAGAATCTGGTTAGATACCATATTTCTAAGATTTTCAGGGCCGAGTACAATAACCTCAGTTTGATCTGAATTAAGAAGCAGAAAGTTAGCGGCCATCCAGGTCTTTATGTCTTTAAGACATTCCTGCAGTTTAACTCATTGCTGTGTGTTACCTGGCTTCATGGACAGATAGAGCTGGGTGTCATCAGCATAGCAGTGTAAATGTATGCTATGTCTTCTAATGATGCTGCCTAAGGGAAGCATGTATAATGTAAACAGAATTGGTCCTAGCACTGAACCCTGTGGAACTCCATAATTAACCTCCATAACTTTAGAGATGTTGCACAAATGGAAGAAAGCAGTCTTACATATTTGTTTAATATGTGCATTGAAGGACATGTCCTGGTCAAAAATGACTCCAAGGTTCCTCACAGTGTTACTGGAACAAAACACCTCTGAGATGAAACCATTAACTAACCCCGTTCTCCCCTCTCTCTCCCACCAGCTGTACATCCAGACCACCACGCTGACCATCTCCATGAACCTCAGCGCGTCCGTGGCCCTCGGCATGCTCTACATGCCCAAAGTCTACGTCATCATCTTCCACCCGGAGCTCAACGTGCAGAAGAGGAAACGATCCTTCAAGGCCGTCGTCACGGCCGCCACCATGTCGTCCCGGCTGTCGCACAAGGCCAGTGACCGGCCAAACGGAGAGGCCAAGACGGAGCTGTGTGAGAACGTCGACCCCAGCAGTAAGTACCTGACATCGCACGCAGGTGGTGCTGAGCACCACCTTAATTAGAAGAGGTCATCCAAACACCTTGAGTGACGTCTCAAAGATTCTGTTTCTCTCGCAGAAAAGAGAGCGCTTTCTGTGAGTTTAACGCGCCCGTTTTATCAGATTCATTTGGAATAAATCCAAAACTCAGGTGTTTCGTTCAGATCATAAATAAAATTCTGCGGCGAAAACGTTTCTTTGAAATTTGAGCATAAAACTGAAGATGTCACAGACTTGTTCCCTGTTGAGGTGAAAAGTTGACCCTGAACATGATGTTTAAATCTGCCTGTGACGAGTCTGTGGAGCCGGGATGTGTTTGGATGTCCTGATCGCTGCTTTCAGGCAGACACTCACAGTTTCTGTGCTTCAGGCTGAATGAATGAAGTCTGATGCATGTGATCATCAGGTTCCTGCTGCTTCCTGCTAAACGTAGCTTAGCAGGAAGCAGCAGGAAGGAGAGGAGGGTTTTATTAAATGTTGAACTGTTCCTTTAAAAATGCATGAGTGCATGTGCTAATCATGTCTCTGAATACAAACCGGCTTTTATTTTTGCAGCCCTGTCTCCAAGAACTAACGTTTATATGCTGAACACCAGCGTGGGTCTAAATCTGCGTGATGATTGGCTCATTAGGATAAATTAACGGCCTCGTTGTCCTCGTTAGCGTCTCTCTAAACTTCTGAAATACATGAAAACTCTGATTTTCAGGATCTGTGGGGCGGATTAGCAGCTAATCTCACAGAAAGGAGGGAGTCTGTGTTTGAATGAGCTCCAGTTAATAACAGAATCATGTGACTGAGAAATCTGAGACATGGATTTAATGTAAAGGCTGAAGAGGACGACTCTGCTGATTCTTCTGTCATTAACTGAACATCAGCGTTTAAACACGGCCACAGTTTTAATTAATGAGCTAAATGTCTGTAAGAATAATCCATCTGAAATAAAAGCACACGCAGTATGGCTCACGCTGAGGGCTGCCCCTCAGCAGGCTTCCTAACGCTGGCTAATCAGAAGAAGGTGGGCCTTAAAGAGACAGAGGATGAACAAGTGAGCTGCACCAAAGTCCGGGGCTTTTTGAACTGTGACTCATGCAAAGCTGCGCCAGCAGAGTGTGAGATAAGAGGAGGATATATTTAACCTTTACCTTTGTGAGGTAACACCGCTCCGAGGATGGCCACCCCGACCACCTCGCCACCAGGCCTAAGCGTCTTTTCTGGGAGACAGGGCTGCTGCTCACGAACTCTGGGCCACATGTAACTTCCTTTACTTCCACAGAGACGCTGAAACAACAAGTTTATCAGTCACTCCTTCATCAAAGTGACAAATCGTTTTCAGTATGTACACGATGGGTTCACGCTCAGACGTATCGATGATGGACCGTCGCTCTGATCGTTCTCAAATTCATCTCAGAACAAATCAGCTGAACATATAAAACCAAGAAACGTCTCCGTGACATCATCAGTGACATCATCATTCAGACTGATGATGTTTGATGGAGTGAACCGGGGCTGCAGCCGGTCGGTTAACGGGGACCTGTTCTGCTCCTTCCTCCGACGTTGTCGTCGAGTTCATGGAGAAGAAATCCATCTGAGCCAGAAACAACGTTTACAACATTGTTTCTGCTTTCGTGGCGAGCTGATGTCACCTCGTCACAGGTTTCATCACCTGCAGACGCAGCCTGACAAAGGACAGGAAGTTTCCTGTGGGCAGAGCCAAACACCATCACATGACAGGAAGAGGAGGCTGACAGCAGACCAAACTGAGCTCGAGGTCATTAATGCTTCAGCGTGAGCTCACAGGCTGCAGCTACACAAGTGCTAACAGGAAGTCAGCCATTCTGGAGACACCTAAATGTCCTCAGTGAAGCTCCTGAACTTGATCAGAGCTGCTCTGAGTGACGCTAAAGGAAAGCGAGGTGGGAATGAGCAGAGCAGGTCTCCCTTAACGAGCAGGTGCAGGACGAGGATGCGCTCCTGACGCACGGCGGCGAGGACGCCGCTGAGAAAAGCCGCAGTAATAGCAGAGTCACCAGAAAGCTTCGGCTCGCACCTTCTCAGAAATACAAAGTGCACAAGTTGAAATTACATGCTGTGTGATCAAATTACCAGCTCACAGTGGGGTTCCCTCTGGGACCACTCACCAAATCATGTTTTTCTCCCCCTCACAGGCTAATTTCATAATTTATCAGAGGTAAGAGCAAATTAATCTTCTGCTTCTGCTTTGCTGTCCCGACCTTGATCCATTTTCTCCTGGAGGTCTGAGGAGGAGGAGGAGAGAGACCCGAGTGGGGAGGGGATGTAAAAGTGACGTCCACGGCTCTTTACCGCCCTCTTTCAACCGACTTTAACTTTTACACGAGGAGGTTGTAGCGTGGTGCTCTGAGCGGCAGATTTACGGCCGTCCACCGGTGCTTTAACTGCACGTCCGACCCCCGGCGACCTCTGGGGTTCCTGCGCCGCTCCTGAGTCCATCAGGATGTAAAGTGTGCAGCTGTTAAACCTGCTGTGAAACGTCCACAGGCAGCAAAACCAGCCGACGCAGCAGGCCTTCATCCAGCTGTGGGCTCTGCACGTGCTCAGAGAGTGTCCCAGGGCGAGATTAAGCAAATGTGTTTCAGTCATGGCCAATCCAGAGCTCCCAGAAACCCCGTGAGACCACTGTGTCCGCCACCTCACCCGGGACCCGCACACAGCCCACCGGGCTTTCACCACAACGAGTGATCGGGCAGATCGAGGAGCCTAAGTTTGGGTCACTTCCATGAGAAGAAACTCCTGATGTGCAGGATCTTCCTGTTGAACCTCTGAAGCCCCTCCCGGGACCCCTGACGCAGAGACGGCTCTGCCTCAGTGAGCTAATTTAATACGCCGTGTCACCAGGGGAAAGCGTGCATGTAGCTCCTCCCACACCACAGACGTCAGGATTTAAAACGTATGCTTGATTTGTGGTGCTGCATTAAAGAAATATAAACACAAATGGCCACCAAGTCCCAGAATCAGCAGCCGTGGGGGTAATGTGGTCCATGCACGCGTATCGGTTAGAACACGAGGCTGTAACTGCAGCTCGCACGCCGCCTGTGCAGGCGTGGCGTTTCTGTAACGTGCTGAGCTCTCTGCTCTTCATGATGGCAGATGTGAAGCCCACGAGTACACATGCAAACATCAGCTTTCAGAGTCCAGAGTTCCTCAGTGGCCGTGCCGGCGGTCGTCTGCAGTCCGAGAGTCTATCATTAAGAATCACTTCTGTCATCGTCCTGCAAACATCGCAGAGGAACGCCAGAGTCTGAGAAACAGTGGCGGTAAAACCGGGTCCTGGTTTGATTAATCTGGATCAGCACAGAGAGACGCTTCAGCTGCTCTCAGTAAAACTCAGGAGGCTCCTCGGGCGTGGCGCCGTGGCTGTAACCATAAATAATGACGCCCCGCGGAAAAACCTCAGTGGCGCAGCCCGAGGCCCCATCATCATTACAGCACAGCAGGGGGGGGGGCAGAGCCATCTGTGGGCCGGCCCGCGCTTGCCGCTCCGTCTCCCCTCTCATTCGGCCTCGAGCGTCTCAGCGCTCCCCCCCTCCTTCACTTTGTAAATCCTCTCTCCTTTCTTTCCTCCTCCTCCTCCTCACCTCCGTCTCCATCCTCCCCGCTCCTCCAGCTGATTCCACCACAAAGACTCCTTTCTCGCTCTCTCTCCATCCTGCGGTACGAGGCCTCGCTGCCTCCCTGCACCGCCCGATTCCTCCCACAACAAAGGCGCTCAGAGCCTGACCCTCCTCTCTCCACGCCACCGGCAGAGGCCGAGACGAACATTTATTTTTGGAGCAATTTGACTTTCCAACACTTCCGCGGTCTGTGAGTCAGCAGCTGTGAGAACAGCCCAGTGCAGCAGCACGCTGAGGCCAGAGATGGCCGACTGATCCATGACAGGACCACGGCGGATCTCTGAGCGGGTCGTGACGGTAATCAGATCCTCGTTAGTGAGCCTTTGACCACACCCCCAAACAGCCTGTAGGAAAACCAGCGGTAGTATCTTGTGTTTCCAGCAGGGGGAGCAGCCACAGGTGAAGCTCATCAATTATTCCTGTTAATATTCTGTCACAAGCTGAGCCTGTGGGTAAAAGTGTGATACAGGTTTATATACACGTGTGTGAAAGGTCATACAGACTGACGTTTTCTCTCCTTTGTAACGATGAGGCTGAGAGCGTCGCTGACTCCGCACCTGCTCCCTGACCGATGCTCGGACCCTCGCCTGAGTAATCTCACTCTCTCTGCACGAAGCAGAAATAAACGTGTTTCCCAGACATCGGATTTTTGGGGTCTGTGAGTTTTCTGAGATGCATTCAGCTCCGTTAAAGGAGACTAATTATCATTTAATCTGGAATCATTATTTTAGGCTTAATTATAGCCAGACTGATTGTTTTGTTTGGTCATGATGACGATGATGATGATTGTTCCACAGAAACAACAGTCTGACTGCAGACGTGTCTCATTCACATTGCTCCTGAATGTGAATGAGACACAAAGTCAGAGCGGCCGCTGACACGCTGAGGCCGAATATGCAAACGCAGCCGTTTTCTCTTTTATCTGCCACATGATTGATGGCGGGCTCCTGGCTCCCAGCCATTCGTCACCGGACGAATGCTGAGGGTCAAGTGCCAGCGGGGGGGCTGCAGCAGGGAGATATGGAGGTGGTGGAGCTGCACAGCTCACCTCGAACCGCTCGAACACGTCACGCTAAGCTTCCTGCGTCATTCAGGAGCCGCGTGCTAACTCTGCAGAGCTTCAACACCGACGCAGATCAGGTGTCTGCAGGAGCTCGGCTGGACCCGCACACCCACAGCAACGCACCAGATTTACTCAGAGATAAATCCACGGCAGGAAACAGATGTTACAGGTTTGTGCTACAAACGAACAACGTGGCGAGTGCTTTAATGAAGAGAGCGCGGCGAGCCGATCGAGTGTTACAGGCAGGAACTCTGACATTTTAGAGACTGATGCTTGAGTTTATTTCAGGTGCCAAACACAGGGAGCAGAATATTTAAATGAACTCTAATAACAATGTTTGCATCACACACATACAGCCAACAGTATAACAGCATGTTTCCAGTCCTCCATCAGAGGCTGAAGCTCGGCGTAGGACTGCCAGCGCGGGCCGACACCTGAACACGCGTTTGATTCACGATTCAGCGAGCTGTTAGTAAAACACCTGCAGCTGGATGTGTTCTCTAGGTTTGTGACCTTGAATCGTGGGCACGTCATGTTGAAATGACGGCGCTGTTGTGGGGGTGTGATCCATGAAATCTACGGCATGGAGACACGAGGCAGGCTGTTCTGCAGTAAAAGTACAAAAACACACAAACGTACACAGAAACCTTTCAAACATCCATGAACTCTTTATTTACCAGCGTTTCTTTACAGGCCCGACGGACTTCTTTAGTCATTTTGGCTTTAAATTTAAAACTGTTTGAATTTTGGAGTCATTTGAAGATTTACTTATAAGATGGTAAATAAAGGGTTAAAAGCATTTTTCCAAGATGTGAAGACACTACTGAGCATGTGCAGATGAATGATCGCTCAAAGATTCAGTCTTTTCATCAGCTGCCATCTTTCCATCTTCAGCTCTTTAGCGCCACCTGTGGGTCAAAGTTAGACCCACCGCAGCGGCTGATCAGTCGACCCTCAGATAAGCCCGCACTCCTTTTGTTTCTCCTTCTGCTGCAGATGCTTTTGAGTTATGACCTCTCACCTCCAAACCTCCTGAGGTAGGACCGTCCCGTCCTTCCTGCTGAGAGCTCATAATTCAAGCCTTACTTACCTGAACGTCTGTCATCACCTCTTCCCTGCTCCATCTTTAACCTTCACCTCTGCTCTTTAAGCGGCCGTGAGGACCGAAGCTGACCTCTGTTTGTGTCTCCTGCCGTCCCCAGGTCCAGCAGCTAAGAAGAAGTACGTGAGCTACAACAACCTCGTGATCTAACGGCGCTCCTCCGTCACTGCAGAGCGAGATGTCTGATCTCCTGCAAGAAGGACGAGCAACGGGAGAAAAGCGGCGACGTGCAGGACTTTTTCTTTCTCTTCTTTTGGTCTCATGTGCTTCACTGCCCATCGGAGACGTTCAGGTGCAAAGCGGAGCGTGGTGGGACGACCTCTGAACTCTGACCCCTCCGGGTCGAGAAAAGCTCCAGAAATAAAAATCTAATTGTTTTGTCGTTGAAGTGATGCCAGTGGTTGTGAGGCCGAACGCGGCGACGACTGGGCGGCGCCGACGGGCTCCGCGCCGCCGGTGATGTCAAACGAAGCGCGAGCCCGCCCCCTCGTGTCTCTTTATGTACTTCCAAACTGCAAGTTCTCACCTTTCTGTCCGCGTGTGTAGTTCTTTATGGCTTATATGTCGGCCTCTTTCCGTTGGTTTGATTTCTGTTGGTTTGTAAGACGGCTGCGGTTGCCATGCCGACGACAGATCTACTTTGCTTCTCGGTTTGGTTTTATTGAAGCCATATTCTTCTTCGCTCGGAGATTTGGAGGGCTTCGCTCGCGCTGCCACCTGGACTCAGATTTTTATCCTGCAAATGTGAGAAAAAAAAGCCTCTGAAAACTTCAACAAACTGTTTTTACGACTCGCTCGGCTCATTTCCTCCTGACTACATATCCCAGAATCCACTGCGCTGCATGCAGGAAACAGAGCTGCAGGGTTGAAGGCAGCAGAGAATTTTACAGTGCCCTCTCTGGGACTGTCTGCTGGCCGCAGTTAGCCACTGTTTCCAAATCCACGCTAGCCTCGGAGCGGTACATGCACCGTCCTGACCCCAGTCCTCTTACTCCACCCGCAGGGGTGGAGTAAGAGGACTTATTTTACTCTTTCTCACTCCAGTCAACACTTGGACCTGGCCTGTTCCCATCAATCAGGAACCAAATATGGTTTTATTGTCCCCCTGAAAAGGTCGTTTCAAAAATGCACAATCATTGAAATCAACTTCTTTAAGAACGAAGCGGATTAATAAACATAATTCTGATTAAAAAATAATCACAAAATATCATACCTGAGCTGTGTGGTCACAGCACATGCTTACGTCCGTGTTGTTGGCCCCTGCAGCTCCACCCTCAGCCTCTTTTACCAGCTACTACACGTTTACCCATCACAGTTTATTCATTAAAAAATATTCGTGGTGGAAATCAGAGTTTAAAAAATGGATGAAATCCAAACACAGAGTGTAAACAGTAAAACAGAGTAAAAGAGATTGAAGCTTTTTGGAGAGTCGTGCTCCATTTTTATTTGCTTATATGTCGACGATCTGATGCTCTGAAAGCAGAAGTAAAACTTCAGTCGTTAAAACTAACGACTGGGAGGGCCGAGACCTCCTTTACCCTCTGCTTCCTGTTTGGACCTCAGTCACGCCGGCCTGGAGATGGTTACTCGCACGTCTGCAGACTCACCACCGAGCAGATTAACGAGGTTTATTCCAGGTGAGAATCAGCTGAATGAAGCCAAACTGTCAGTGTTCTGGAGAAACGGCGTTTTCAGAGGCTTTAACAAACACAGCAGCAGGTCTGAGGGAAATCTGACCGTTCAGCCGGCCGTGACGCGGAGCCAAAACAGTTCTTAAGTGTTTTTAAAGCCGTTTGTGGTCACATGATGAAACATTCCCTCCCCAACATGCGTGTTCTTCTCCACACACTGTTTGTAGGTGTTTGATGGCGGCGGTGGGGGTGAGGGGCGGACCCTTACCCCGAGGGAGCCTCCTTCGGTCCAGGCTGAATCTCTGCTGATTTCATGGACTAAAAAAACCAACTAAAGGTGTCGATGTCGAGGTTGTCAATGCATGCCTGATTTGTTTGATGTTGAACCAGAAAAAAAAGTTCTGTGCCACAGTCGATCCCACCTGTCTGCTCCGAATCGTCCGTTCTTCGGTTCCTCGGAAACGTTCTCGCTCGGCAGAATGCGGCTTTGTTCGGTTTCTTATTCCCTGCGGGAGAAACACACGGAGAATATATATTTAAAAAAGAAAAACACGTTTTAAAAAATGGAAGCATGTATGTTTTCTACTGTTTGTACTTGGTATATTCATGTTGCCCTTGCTGCTTATGTGCCAATGTTGTGGGAGAGATTTACATTTGGCCACTCATGCAACTATTCTGTGGTGTCGTCCAAGAATGTATCAACATGAAATAAAACATTTGGTTATTTTTTTTAGAAACGCCGTCTGTGTATCCATGACGACCCTGAAACACGCTCTCGTGTGACTGACTTCACAGCAGCTTTGCATGATTCACTGTTCACAATAATCCTTCTTTATCTTACAGCCCGTCACTTCCTGCCTAGTCTAAAAAAGGCCCCTCCCCCTTCCTTAAATCCAGCTTTCTTCTGATTGGCTGCCTCTTAAGATGACCATATAAGGATGTTTCTTCACTATGAGGAAGTCCTGCTCAGCTCGCTTGAGCGGCTACACGACGCACGCCGTCCTGCTGTTCACCAGCACAGAGAAGCTGCTCTCTCAGTGACGGCTGAGAGCGGCGAAAGACGTGATGTCAGCCTGTGAGCTGCAGCGTCACCTACACATGCGCGTATATGTGCACACGTGCAGTAAAGCAAACAGAGAATGGAGCTCTGTGTCTGCAGACGGTGAGCGCACAGCACAGATAAGCTGCGCTCGCCTGGCCTCTCCATGTCTTTATCTCCAACATGGAGATAAGCTGCTGCGTGGAGAAAAGATGGAGGTCGAGGAGGTCGGCGATAAGACCGCATCTGCCCGGCCATCAGCCAAACGTGGAGGTCAAGACGATCGGCGATGGAAGCACTGCCCGTGGTCAGAGAGGTCGCCGCGTCACTGCAAACTCGCAGACACTCAGAATCGAGTCAGAACGCCAGAGTTCAATGATTTACATGTCGAGGAAATCCATGAAAGACGCTTCCTCTTATTTGTCTGGCGCCGTGTGGAAACCGCAAACACTGCAGCTGAACAAGACCTCAAACACAACATTTACACACCGAACACACGCCCCTCAGAGCACATCCAGGTTATTTATGAGATTATATCCACTGCACTCGTGTGGACGTGTGAAACCTGTAACAGGTCCACTCAGAATGAACTCACTGATGCTTCAACCCCACATGAGAAGACGCGAGCAGAAACACCTTCACAAGAATCCAGAGAGATCTTTCAAGTGTTCGCTTAAACCCAGCGAGCCTCTCAGAGAGCCTGCGCTCCGTGGTTTACATGTCCGGATGGAAAAAGGCCGGAATACTGATCCAGTTTTTAAAGAGAGGAAGAAGAAAATCTGAGGGGGACTTGAAAGCCGTGTGAAACAAACTTCTCCCTGTGTGTCTTTGCAGTTAGCCCCTCCTCCTGAAGCCCTGCCAGTAACGATAGAGCAGGACTTTGGCCGCCTCCCCCCGCCCGTCCTCCTCAGCCTGTCTGAGCCGCAGATAAGAGCGGCTGTGGGGAGGGCTCGGCTTCGTGTGGATTCACATAACTAACCTTTGGTGTCCAATTAGATTAGCCGCCGCCAAACCAATTAGTGTTTCTGTGAGGAAGGAGGAGATGCCAGCAGTCGTATTAGGACTGATATCCTCGCAGCAGGAAAACATGCTGACGGAGCTCTTCAGTAGCCACTGCAGTGGAAAATGCAGCTTGTTTGCAATAAGAGAAAAAAGTTTTGGAGCTGGAACAAAAAGCGTCCGGCTTTAACGAGTCAGAGGAGCCTGACAGCGATGCCGGGTTCATTTCCTGTCCCGAGGAGACAAACGCAGCTCATCCATTAATGAAGCGCGCCGTTTATCGCCCTTCCAGCCCGGAGCGCTGCGAACACCACGAAGCATCGTTTAAAGCAATCAGAGCGGCTTCGCTGTCACGCTCTGGAGCGCTGAGCTCTTTGGGGCATTTGGGGGGAGGAAACAGGAAGTAAGCGTTGCGACGGTTCAGTAAACTAGTCCCCGGGCTACAGCTTGAATCCTGCATCATTCAGCTTCTATTTTAAGGTTTTACCTGCTGCCGGTGCCACACCTGAGCACGACTCGTCCCAGGTGAAAGGACAAAGCACACCACTCTGATGTACACCTCACTCCACAGACACACACAAGCAGTTACACAAAAACAATTTGACATATCAGTTAAATCCATAACAGTGACACAGATGTGACGAAAGAACCAACAGAGCTGAGATCCATGAAGATCAGCAGCAGGACGACCGACCGCCCGGCTGAAGCACACCTGATGTAATTCAGTGTTTGTTTCCACAGGTAAAGGCAGGGTCACCTGTCACCTCACACTATAATGCACTATTATATGATACTTATAATATAGCTCCCTGTATTATTGGTCACATGATGTCGAGAGTCCGGATCAGCCTATCAGCTACAGCCACCTGTGAGTCAAAGAGGCCACGCCCCTAATCATGCAAACTTTACAGACTTTAAAGCCTTAATGTAGTTTAACAGGTAAGTTATAAAATCAGGTGTTATGAGGTAGGGCTGGGTATCGTCACTGATTTCTAGAATCGATTCAATTCTGATTCACAAGGTCCCGAATCGATTTGATCCACGATTCGATTTGAATCGGGGAAATTTTGCCTCAAACAGTCAGAAAAATTATAATTCTGATCACTTATCAGTACATATCTATATTTTTATATCTATAAAAAGAAAGCTGACACTTGTGAGACTTTATCAAAGGTGTGAGCATCACAGCAGACGCCTTTGTGTCAAAGTAACTGAGGATAAAACAGAAAAACATGAAGGAGACATTCCTGGCCTGGGATTTTATAGCAGATGACCCTAAAAATATTCTGCAGTAGATCAAAAACTGAAGAGAACCAAGAATCAACATATGAACATTACCTGATGCTGCTGAAGTGAAGCAGAGCAAAGTTACAGAGGTTTTAGAGACACAGCTGAGCGTTTTGCAATTTTGCATAATTTTAAAAAGTTTAAATTTGTTCAGTATTGAACAGCAGAAATGAGACTTTCTTGTCGGAAGTAAGAAAAACAAAAACAAACCAGCGGCCGACAGCGCAGTAAACAACAGCAGCCTGATGGATAATATTGCAGAAAACAGAGATTTGTAGATGGGAAACTTTTCCGAGGAGAGAGAGAGCTGTGCATGAAGTGGAAAACAGCAAAGTAAGAATGAGAAGCGTAGTTTGGATCTTCTTTTGCTGCTGGTTCAGTCAATATTGTTTGGAGAGCAACAGAACTGCAGCTTCAGAATCAAACACAAAGAAGACAAACACACAGCGTGGACCCGCCGACGCATCAGAATCAGCGAGCTGTCGGCTTTCAGCCCCGACCGTGTCCGTGCCGTCGGGTGAGAAAGGCCACATCTCACTGACTCTGATGTTTCGGCGCTTTGTGTTTACGTCTTAGTGCAGGATCCGTGTTCCTGCTCTCATTTACTGATTTAGCTGTTTGGTGGTTGTTGAGAATTTGTGAGGTTTAACCTGAGATTCTGGTGTTTTGAGTAAAAAATAAATTTACATTTAAAAATGGATTCAGGGTTTTAATGAATCGATTTCACGTTATCCAAGCTAGAATCAATTTTAATAATTGATAATCAAAACCCACCCCTATTATGAAGGGAAACATAGGGCCTATGGGGGCTGACTCACTGCTGCCTCTGCTGGACATCAGAGGAACTGCAGCCATCTGTGCTCATTGCTTTCAGGTCAGGAACCTTATTCATGTGATCCTGATCCAGACTGTGGTCGCTCAGTTCATGCCCCCCCCCCATAAAGTTCAGACTACAGCGGCTGAAGAAGAAGAGCTCCTGCATCAGCGTGTAGTAGTGCTGGGCGATATGATGATATATATCGTGTGGACGATAGAAAAGTGTCTATCGTGCCATTTGTCTTCTATTGTTTCTATCGTTTCTAACCCTAATTTTATAAATTATTACATAAAATTTATCATTAACCCTTTACAACCGTTTGCCTAAATATTTTTAAATCCCTGTAGAACTGGAACCACGTGAGGTAGCGCAATATTATTATTTTTTTTTTGCATATGAAACCGGAGGAGTTGTACTTACATCTTATTCCATTAGCTTGTCCCAGGTCACGGTTTCCTTCCACATGTAGCTTTGCAAAAATTGCATAAAAAGCACTTGCAGCAACAAAAATATAATATTCCAGAAACACGCTTTGCCGATCCGATCAGCTGTTCATAACACTTCCCACATTGGAATATAAGTCAGCGCGAACTATCGTATGTCCGCCATTACCTGTCCGAAACCGGAAGTGACGTCATTTTTCGCAGAAAATGTAGGGGTTTTTTACCTTCAAAATTTTGGTGTTTCTAAAAGTCATGTTTGACTTTATGCTTTTCTGTATCCTTTCTGGGATGCTTAGAAGTCAAATTACACTGTTGGAAATAGTTTATTTTGATGCACATGCTGTTTTTTTGCAAATTTGCATTATAATATTTATTTTTATTTTTCCTGTAGTATATAAAATTTTGTGTATCTCAAACATAAAACTATGACGACACTCAAAATAAATTTCTCGTGGTTGGAAACTATTTTGTGCAACTTTTTGTATTTACAGTTTTGAGGGATAAACCTCTTAAATTTCTCTAACTAGAAATATATGTAAAAACAAAACAATTTTCAATTTTTTTGTAGTTTATTGCACTTTTTTGCAATTTATGTAGTTACTATGGACTTAATGCATACATATTATTAAAATTTGGGCTATAACGGTTGTATTGATGTATAGCAACTTGAAATGCTCCCACAAATGGCACTACAGCATGTAAAATGTAAAGATAAGCTCTGGCGGACTTGGTTCTATGGTAGGTCTTAAAGGGTTAAATAGCCTGTGCAAATATATTAGTGTTGTCTTCTCACTATACATACTCTTAACTTTATGCAAGAGAAAATAAAGTATAAAAAAATGATATTTTTCGCAAAGAAACTCCGTCTTGTGGTTTTGCGACATGGTGCTGCTTTACGTGCACCCGGATTTGCGACATGCTTTACAGTAACTCAAAACAAAGACTGCACCCTCTCCACTCGCTGTTTACAGACTGCATACTTTCCAGATGACCACAGGTCAGGTGGTATATTGTGATATATATCGTTATCGTGATATAAAATAATTCATATCGTGATAAATATTTTTTCCATATCGCCCAGCACTAGCGTGTAGGCTGAGGAGCACAGAGCAGCCGGGACAGTTTAATCACGATGGAAACAAGTAAAAGAGAGAGAATAGAAGCTGCAGCCAATCACGTCTCTGTGCTCAGCCTCAGTCCACGCCTCCTCCTCAGCTGTCTCTGCTGATTTCATCATCGCCCTCCAATAACACGCTTCCAAACCTCTCCTGACCTCCAGCCTCTACAAACACAGAATAGCAGCAAAGCTCCCCCAAACATTCAGAGGAAGGATTGATCCCCCTGCTGCTGGGACCACCTGCATGTCCTCTGTCAGCTCCTCCTCGTGTCCACCTCATTCACACACACACACACACACACACACACACACACCTGTGGTATAAGTGACAGGACTGCTCGTTGTGTCACAGAAGGGTGATGGGCGGGTGTGAGGAAATAAAGAGCAGCTGATGACATCAGCAGGAGGCTGAAGGCAGACTCCCACCTAAAGCACAAACTGCTGATTCACAGTTTCCTCCTTCAACCCCAGCAGACATTCATCAGGGATTCTCTGCCTCCTCTGACAAAAAAGGGCCGGTAATGACAAATATTTCAATATTTGAATGTCTAATGTGAGATAAGCCCAACCTCGTGGCGAGGCAATTAAAGAAGCACGAATGGAAATGAACGATTTATCATCGGGAAGCATCGAGGGCGGCTGACGAGTGACGGCTACGGAACAAAAGTCCGGCTCTGACACGGCGCCGGATGGACGTTATTGCTCGGCGGCATCGGCATCTGCACTTGATGAGGTCCCCCCTGCTATCGGCTCAGAGATAGCAGGTGTCAATGGAAACCAATTTAAGGCGTCCACAGCAAAGCAAGTTATTAACCCGCCTGCCAAAGAACTGTATCTTCTCCTCTCCCTCTTTATTTTGGGAAGAGCGACAGAATGAAAGTGAGAGCGGCTCTTTCAGAAGTCGATTAGCGCTTTGACACTTTGTCTTTTTAAACGCTCGAGTTAGACGCTGAAAGCTTCCCAGAGGAGAGGGAGGAAGGAAAGACGCTCGTGTCCTTCAAGTGGAAAAGTCAATCACTGTGACTGACGGGAGCGTGCAAAAGTCTGGGCGCACACCACCCACCCAGGGTCGCCCTCTTTGTCTCAGCCACTGCTGCGTGCACGCAGAGGGGTACAGGAAGCCGTCACCACACTTCCTGTTCCAGCTCCGTGACGGCCCCAGACTCAGGGCGGACCTTTAACTGATCCAGCGCTCTGTGACCTGAGAGGCCTGCAGAGTGAGAGGAACCAGTTTATTGGTTTTTTGGATGGTGGAAAAAGGAAAGAAGCACCACGCAAATGTTTGTGGACTCCAAGAAGCTCTGAGATGGTCCACAGACCATGTTCTCGTGATGAGTCTGGATTAAAACGTAAATTTCACGTCATCGTTTTCTGGTGTCTGGAGAAACACACACACACATTCTCGTTTAGCTGTGTTAGTGAGGACATCTCATTGACACAATGCTTCCCCTAACCTTAACCTAACTGTAGCCCTGACATCAAAACCACATTTCACAAACGTGATGGTTTGATGTGTATTCCTGAACACACGTGTGTTACTGTTGTTTACATGAACATGTGACTAATGCACACGAAAAGAAACTTTTCAGGGTTTAAATGCCAAACTTGGAGGCAGGAAGGATGTGGTGAGATGAGACGCTGTCTCTGTTGTTACTCCGAGCCGTGTTTTCATACATGTTTGATTAGGTGTTAAAAATAAATCCAGAGGACAGCTGAAAGTCTCTGCTTTTAAACTCGTGCAGAGCCGATGGGACAGTTCATGTCCAACCACCCGGTCTCTGCAGGAGATGGGACATACTCGAGCCGCCCATCGGCCCCGACCTCCTCCCAACACAGACTTCAGAATTAAATGTTTCATGGACGTGACGCCAAAAGGTGGAGCTCCTAATCTGTGACGAGCTGACGCTACAACATGAATGAAGGTTCAAAGAAACCCCAAAAATAAAAGCTGCAGAGATGAAGCAGCGTCGTTGGCATTCGGCACATGCTTCGCTGAAACGACACTTGGCCTCTGCCTCCTCTCGCAGCTCGCTGCGCTCACAGAGATGTTCATTTTCAGATTTCACACTTGATTTAGAGCCAAACCAGCAACATTTAGAACTCAATCAATCTTCCTGTTTTACACACAACCTGAAAGAGCCGTAATTTTCCAATCAGCCTCAGCAGTTGCTGCTGTCACTTCCAATGTATCGCAACATCCCCCAAAACCTTCAAGACTGTGAGCAAAACCCACTCGGTATTAAAGCGGCATGCAACGCCGCTTCGCTGCGCAGACTGCCCGTCTCTGTTATGAACACTGTGCAATATCAAACCAGCCAGCGCATCACATTCCCTGCAGAAGCCTCTAAATCTTCCAGCAGAAGCACAGCATCAGCCAACCCCGCCTCATCCCCAGCACTGGGTTTCTGCATGCTGTTATTAACATGAATATCGACAGACTCTCCCAGTGAGGTGCATCCAGCTCGCCGGCGGCTGCGGCGCCCTCATCCATTCTGCTATCCTCCCTCTGCACACATCATCTGTTTTGGGCTCCTGGGCCATACATCAATGTGGCGGGCCAGAGAAAAGCTCTTTAAGTTGCATAAACACAATGTCGCCCGGGCACCCACCGGCTGCCCGTGATGGATGGGACCGCACACAGAAGAGGGAGCCGGATCCTTCCAGGAGCTGACGGTGGAGCAGCGCCGAGCGGGCGTCATCGCTCTTTACTTCTAAGCGGAGAGGCTGCGTGGTCGCCGCTGACGCGCAGCTCTGCAGGTGTGAAGAGGCCGAGCTGCAAAGAGGACATTAATCACACCGGCCTCGGCCTGACTGAGCCTTTCACCCAAACGCTGCGCTCCAGGGATTGTTACTCTACGCTGCTCGAGCGTTTGTTTCTTCCTCGCTAATCACGGTGACCAAACCTGCTCCGATCCATCAGCTGGTTACCGTAACAACAGGTGTGACGAATACACGTGGTGGGTGGGAGTCGGCGCAAAACAAAAACCTGCACAAACTACAGACACCTTCAGAGGCTCGACAGCAACCGACCGACGAGTACAGGTTACTGATCAGGAAGAGGACTGCACACTCATCAGCTGAGCTGAGCAAAGCTCCTCTAATCCAGCCACAGAGACATGAAGCTAGAAATGAGCAGAACGGGTCCAAAGAGCCAATCAGAGAGCACTCTGCAGGACAAAGGCTATCATCAGAGTCTGCAGACAGAAGACACCTTCTGAAATAATCACGGCTGTTATATTCATCTAAAAACTGCAGAATTTAGAGTTTTGGATTCGACTACTTACTGATGTTTTTGTAAAAAAAAAGGTCTTTCCTGTTGAAATGTTGCATTACACTGAAATATGAATACATATGAGAAACTAGTTGTTCTGGGCAAAGGTTCTTATTAGTGTGTGCTCAAAGGGTTCATCTGTCCTGGATTACACATCCTGATTCATGTTGACCAGTCACAGTGTCAGGCTCTTATCTTTAACGTTCAAACAAATTTAATGTCCAAAAAAATGGTTCAAAGTGGGTGGACGGGACATTTCTTCTTTTATATATCAAATCCTGCCTAATTGTCCTTGTTCGGTTAATATTTTATTTTGTTTGTTGGAAAAACTAATTTTTCGTTTTCTTTACTAAAGAAAATGTTCATTGTTACACTGAGCTGACTGTTTTTTAAAGCCAGTACTGGTGTCACGACGCATAAAGTGATGGATGCTCGGTCCCCCACAAACACCCACAAAGAGGTCCAAAGAAAAACAAAACCCCAGAATCACACCAACGACACAAGCCTCTGCTATCACAAACATGAAACACAGTTGGAAGGCTGGATTATTTTTCTAATGCGTACTCAGCTGTTTGCAGAGCGTCTCTGATTCCTCTGAATATTCGGTCACATAAGGACTCGAGGCTCAGCTTCCTCGGGCTCCTCGCTGTCTGCTGCTAACTGGCTTAGAGACTCTGAAGTTTGTGTCACGAGAGCCGAGGGGGACGAGAGCGCCGCGTCGTAACTGTGAAATACTGTGAAAGCAGCACGAGCGGCGGGGCAACCCGACCTTAGAGTCAGGAAGTTGCCAGCACCAAGGTCACGTCTCCAGGGACGATGTCCTCGTATCGAAACAAGGACGCCGTTTACATCCACCACAGCGTCGGCACGTCAGAGAGCAGGTTTAGGCACTGGTCTTCATCCTCAGTCCCTCCGGCTGCGCTCGCCTGTTGCAGCTAACGACTGCAGTTTCACACCTGGAGCTCCTTTACTCTCTGAGTCAGGTGAGGTGAGGAGTTTGTGAACCGGCAGCTCGTTCCTGGTTTCTGTTCACACTGAGAAAACTGAAGCAAACCAATACTACGCAACACCACAGACCACGGGGGAGGGTTCAGTCTGCTGATCGGCCAGAGGAGTTTCTGGACTGAGCCGTATAACATCGTCCAAATTTGGGCCACGACAACGAGACACAGGCATGTCTGACAGCGAGAGCTACTGCAACAGCCTCCAGCTGCTCAGCACGAGTCACGGCGTCGAGTAGCACTGCGCCACGAAGGAGGCGACATTTCATTTCATAAAACCTTTATTAATCCTAAAGAAACTCTCATCGTGGTGGCTGGCTTCTTAATAAAATAAAACATTCACTCTATAAAAAATAGAATAAATCAAATAATAAATAAAAAATCGATTCATTAATAAGAATTAAAAATGCCCCAGATTTGAGTGTATTGGCAGCTTCTTTAATAGACTGAAATCAGTAAGTGTGGGATCAGTGTGAGCAGCACTCTGGAACAAAAAGATGGAAAATGACCTTCATTTCTTTGCACTTATAGAAGCTGCATCGTTTCAGGCCCAGCCGCACCCTGCACGTCTGTGGTGCTGCATCCCAGAATGCAAAGCATACCTGGACACGCAAAGGCATCTACCTCACACGCCTACACCTGTAGGTGGGTCTGATCGAGGTTGGACCACCTTCTCAGCAAGCATGAACTGGGCGTTTGTACCTGCACTAAGAAGAGCTCCTCCAGGGTCCTAACCCACAAAGAGAGGAGGAGGAGCTTATGTTTATAGTCACTGACAGGTAGAAGTCGCTGAAATGAAAGCCTGATTAAATATCCAGCTTTTGTGCTGCTCGGCCATTTTTCTGCAGAGCCCTGCTGTGATGTTTAACGCTGATGGGGCAAAAAGCTTGAACAGCTTGTGAAGAAAGGCAGTTGTAGGTGTTTTGGTGATTCAGAGCAACGAGAAAAGAGCAGCTCCCGCTGCATGCATGTGACGGCTGAGCGCGGAGAGAGGACAAATGTCTGACTGAATATTTTATCTGAGAACAAAACGGGAAAGTTCCCACAGACGCACAAAACTAAACTGGTGTCATCTGAAACCAGTACAAACAAAGAAGCTGTCCCCGTCTCGTTGACGTGCCAATTAAGTATTCGCTGAGTACAAAGGGAAACAAATACTGCAGTTTATCACTTTCATGTAAATGAGGCTCAGCGTATTGTAATCATCACAGTAATATGACATCACTGCCCGCTGTCACGGTGGCTGTGGTGGTTTTTCCTGTTTTCTGTCTAGACACACAGCTAACTGCTAATTAGCAATAACATCATAAATCCAACAATTTCACTCACAGAAACTGGAGCTCAGAGCTCTGGGACCATTTCACTGTAACAGTCACCTCGAGGTCCTTTAGACTGTACCTGGAAATCAGTTGACCTCCAATGAGCAAGCGCTTTGGTGACAGTGAGAAGGAAAAACTTCCTTTTAACAGGAAGAAACGACTGTCAGAATCAGGCTGGGGGGGTCGCTCCTCTGCAGACGGTCACTTCCTGTTTCACAGCTTCTCTTTGATATTTTCTGCTCTACAGAAACCTGGTTACATCACGATGATTGTGTGAAAAGGATCAGCACCTCGACTTACACCAACTGTCAGAATCCTCAAAACCCCTGAAAGAGTTGATGACCTGCAGAGGAACGGTTTATTTGGTTAGAGTTCCCCGTTTACAGGAAGCCTGGACCGGCTCTCCGTTCGAAGCCTCTGAGTCTGTGATCCTGTGAGTTTACAGAGATGAATTTACCTGGTGAGGAGGAGCCTGACACTGACTGTGTTGGGATGCTGAGCCCACTGTCCTCTGATACAGCCGACCGTTAACTGCAGCGCTCATCATCACGGATCCTTGCTCTTGGTTAGACAGCAGGAAAAATAGGCCCCGTGCATCTGTTAATTCGAGGAGCCTGTACAACCTGTAAGAACCAATAAAAGATGTAATGCTCACACAGGTTTTACACTTGTTTCACAGAGTTAAAGACAGAAATAATAAATAAGACTTACATCCTCTTAAAGCGCCGAGCGCTCTGATTCTTCCAGCTCCCCATCAGGCGTGTCCATGCATCACACTCTACACGACTCTGAGCACTTTATTAGTCGTTCAACATGGATTATCATTAACACAGTCTCACATATAAATATGTTATTATATATTAATATGTGAGACTGTGTCAATGAGCCTGATGTTATTCTCTCGTGATGATGAGCTGGGGGATCTCACTCAGGTTTCAGAGCTCGTCACAGAAACAGCTTCAGTGAAGGTTACCGATGATCTCGTGGCCTCTGACAGTGCACTCAGTAAAAGGCACCTGAAGGACTCGGACCTTTAGAAATAAAGCTCTCTGGTGAAACAAAGATTGAACTCTTTGCCCGAATCACAGTCGGAGGTTTCTTCCTGATAAAAGGGAGTTTTTCCTTCCTGCTGTCACCAACACACTTATAATGTCTGATTGTTGTTGCTTCTCTGTGTGATTATTGGGTCTGTACGTTACAATACGAAGCACCTGGAGGCAACTGTTGGTGTGATTTGGTGCTGTATAATTAAAAGTGAACTGAATTAAAAACTGAACTTAATGATAGTGGGGAGGAAAAACTCGCTTTTAACAGGAAGAACCTCAGGGTGGGGCGGCCATCTTTCTCTGTATTATAGTAGCTTGTAACTACAAACAGAACTTTAAAGATTAATAAACAACAGCACAGATTTATGTGACTTCATTAAAGCATCGCAGAGGTCAAAGTAATAACGTGGAACAACTGAAGGCTTCGTTATCAGCACCGATGGTTGATGCTCGCTTCTTATCTGCTCCGCCTCTTCTGTTTCCTTTAAACGGCACATTTATGCGTTTTATTTCCGTGCAGCAGGCTGAACCTCTTTATCTTCTTTGTGCTCCTCTAATGCGGCTGAATTTCATGTAGAGATGGAAGTTTCTGAGTCATTTATCTTTATTTAAAGAAAAATCCTACAAATCAATGAAACTTCTCTGCTAGTGTCGACTCATTTGTCTTCCTCTGCTGTTCATTTTTCGGCCTCGTTTGGTCTTTCAGTTTTTTCCTCTTTATGCTTTAGCTTCAATCTGGAGCCTTTGTAGAAGCTCAGCAGGTTCAAGCACGTCATACAGTATATATTTCATGTCATGTAAAGTAGATTTAAGTCAATATATGCAGAAGGTGAAAGCATGAAGGAGGATCACTGGGTCTGATCCTCAAGAGATGTAACCTGAAATATCCAAAGAACAACCAAAGCAGTGTTGATACAAAGGACTGCTGCTGCCACCATGGCGGTTGTTTGCTCAGTGTCTCCTCTTTTGTCTTCTTGGAGTTCAAAAGTGGACACGATGAACGAGAAGTGCATCTCACTGAGAAACTGAGGGTCAGGAGACCTGCTCCTCTGTGACCTGAGTGAGACAGAAACTGATGAGGAGAGAGTTCACCGAGCTCAGAGATGAGCTGAGAACAAGGCTGATTCTCCCACAGACGTCCATACAGCCACACGCTGTTTTAGATCCACAAGGTTTTTCCATCTTTCTTTGTAACACTGATATATAACAAGGTTTAAGAGGTTATTATGTAACACTTTTCTTATTTTCTAACCTTTCAATAATTTTGTTGAATGTCACAATAAAAAATACAGTTTCTTCTGATTAATTCAATTCAGTGTTATTTATATAGCGCCAAATCACAACAACAGTCGCCTCAAGGCGCTTTACATTGTAAGGTAGACCCTACAATAATACATACAGAGAAAACCCAACAATCATATGACCCCCTATGAGCAAGCACTTTGGCGACAGTGGGAAGGAAAAACTCCCTTTTAACAGGAAGAAACCTCCGACAGAACCAGGCTCAGGGAGGGGCGGGGCCATCTGCTGTGATTGGTTGGAGAGAGAGAAGGAAGACGGGATAAAGACATGCTGTGGAAGAGAGACAGAGATTAATAACAAGTATGATTCAGTGCAGAGAGGTCTGCTAACACATAATGAGAAGAAACACCCAGTGGGAATCTGTTTACATTATACATGCTTCCCTTAGGCAGCATCATTAGAAGACATAGCATACATTTACACTGCTATGCTGATGACACCCAGCTCTATCTGTCCATGAAGCCAGATAACACACACCAATGAGTTAAACTGCAGGAATGTCTTAAAGACATAAAGACCTGGATGGCCGCTAACTTTCTGCTTCTTAATTCAGATCAAACTGAGGTTATTGTACTCGGCCCTGAAAATCTTAGAAATATGGTATCTAACCAGATTCTTACTCTGGATGGCATTACCTTGGCCTCCAGTAACACTGTGAGGAACCTTGGAGTCATTTTTGACCAGGACATGTCCTTCAATGCACATATTAAACAAATATGTAAGACTGCTTTCTTCCATTTGTGCAACATCTCTAAAGTTAGAAATATCCTGTCTCAGAGTGACGCTGAAAAACTAGTTCATGCATTTATTACTTCCAGGCTGGACGACTGTAATTCATTATTATCAGGAAGTCCTAAAAACTCCCTGAAAAGCCTTCAGTTAATCCAAAATGCTGCAGCAAGAGTCCTGACAGGGACTAGAAAGAGAGAGCAGATTTCTCCTGTATTGGCTTCCCTTCATTGGCTTCCTGTTAAATCCAGAATTCAAAATCCTGCTCCTCACATATTATTGTAGGGTCTACCTTACAGTATAAAGCTCCTTGAGGCGACTGTTGCTGTGCTACTTGATGCTATATAAATAAAACTGAATTGAATCTCCTTCCTGTGCTCTCTTCCTCCTCCGTCTCAGTGATCAGTGTTATTCTCCAGCAGCGTTCCTCTCGTCCTCGCTGTTTGCAGATCAGTTCTGAGTTTCAGAGTGAGAGACGTGTTTCTGGGATTGAGGAGCGGCTGATGACTGATCGGAGTTTTAGAAGAACAAAACCCCGGAGGTTTGCAGCGCTGCACAGATCCCTCTCTGCCTCTCGTTCTGTGTAAATAAGCGTAGATGAGGCAGACAGACAGATGGCCGAGCTGCCGCGAGTTTGATAACGCTCTTGCTCGGAGCGCTGCTGTCAGCAGGGAATTTTCTCGGCTGCATTAAAAGGAGATTTACTTTACAAGAGAGAAACATTAGAAAGCAGCTCGACTCAGCTGGTGGCTTTACTCTTATTTACACAGTGAGAGAAATAAAATGAGTCAGCAGCTGAAGGTGTCGTTAGTGTCGGAGGTGAAAGTGTGCACGCTCACAGCTCTGCACCCACATCAGCACCTGCAGTGTTTCTGTCAGCTGAGCTGGTTGTAAAATTAAGGAGGATTCAGACGTCACGAGCTGATCATCACAGAGGTCTCCACAGACACCCCAACGCTATCTCAGAAATATGAAGCGTTTCCTCCTGAGCACCAGAGTCAGGTTGGTGATGTACAAAGTTCATTCAGCAGTCTCAGGTACGCCCACACCTGTCTGCAGCCGGGCCTGCAGCATGCTTTCATTCTGGCACCTGCTTCAGGGCCATCTCTTTCACCTGCAGTCAGGTTAAAGACGACTGTAGCAGCTACTCCAGATGTTTTTACCCCACTGTCACGTCTTAGCTGGAGGAAACATTTTGCTGTTATGTCTTCATTGCTGGAAAACAACTATCAGCAATTTGCCACTCTGAAAAAATCTAAACCAAGTGATGAGACGTGAGCTTCTGTGCCACCTCAGCTTGAGCCTAGTGAGCCACACACAGGGGTCTGCCTCTGGTGCTGATCTTTGAATGTGAGCTCACACCCACTCAGACCTGTCATAGAAAAGTGAACACCAACTCTAATTACACCTTTGATTGTAGCGATAGTTATAGAGAACACTTAGAAAACACTGAACTCCTGCTGGATATCTGCACTAATGTGGACTGAGTCAGGAATGACAGGATGCCACGTAGTTTGATGGAAAGGAGAATGATCAGCCTACAGAGGGCTGCATTCAAAGACGCCTGCAGCAGGACGGTTGCAGAAACTCCTCCCAGATCTTGACCAGTGCATCATTGAACTCTGGACAGTTTGAGGTGTGACCTGGTGGCGTCAGATGGGGTCAGGGGTCATTGACGTTCCTCTACTGCACCTGTTGGTAATTTCATTAACACCAAAGCAGCTGAATGTGATTACACCTGATTTGCTGCTGAACTGAGCAGAGGTGTAACTGACTGAATGATCATCCTTCTACATGCCGTCCTTTCGATGCATCCACATTAAATCTTTCTCTCCAGGACGCTACATACGAATATCTGCCTGCTTCCTCATTCACACCATCCCTCTGTTTTGGCATGCTGGGCCTATTTGTGTATCCACATGTTGCTCACATACAGCAAACTGTATGAATGTCATGCTGGACCTCCTGCTCCACTGCTGAGCCCTGGTGATGCAGATGCCAGACGTCTCCACGTCAATATTTTCCTGCACAGCTCAGGCTGCGCTTCACGACGAGGAAACGACTTCTCCCTGCTCGGCCCAGATAAGGCCCCACGCTGAGCCGCTGTGTGGGGGGGCAGCAGCTGATGTATTCTGGGCCAGGCTTTGATCTCCTGCATGCCCATGTTCTGACTACAAAACAGGCCCGAGACAAGGCGGCCACATACTCCCAGCTGGGTGACTGCAGTGTGGGAAAATGGACTGAGGCAGCTAAAATACAGCCAAACAAGCTAAAACATGCACACATCCTAAAATTCAGATTTGAAAGCAGAGCAGCAGAAAAGGAAAGAATGCTTAATGGGATAAGTTCACACAGGCAGGACACCTGAACTTCACCTGCAGGAAGGAGTGAAAAGAATAAGAGACACAAAATGAGACGTGACAGCCGTGTGAAGACTGAAGCTGAACTGCTTGTGTAGCCCGTTTGTGTGCGTCACGCCTGTCGATGCGTTCAGTTCTGGCTTCTGAATAAGAGGCAGGAGACAGTACTGGGTCTCTGGGTTCTTCACTGTCCATCGCTGTAATATATAGAAATACAGAAAAATAGAAAAGCATGAGCTCTCCTCGGGCCAAGCTGGAAGGAGCTGTGTGTTGTAAAGTTATGATGTATGAATCCTGCTTCTGGGCCCAAACTACTCTGTATTTATTAAGGCTGTTGTGTTTTTAACATGTTTTAATGTTTTGTATCTTGTTCTATTTAATCTCAACAAGCCCCTAAAAACAGTCAGTGATCACTGTCGGCCTCTCTCGGTTTTTATTACCACTGTTCATTTTAAAGCTCAGTTTTTAAACCCTTACGCTGTAACTACAGCCCAGCCCGTGCAGCAGTATATTAATGACTAACCTCATATGGTGGATGGATTATCTCAGTTGTTCTCCTGACTGAAGTTTGGTCCGTTTACAGCATCCTGCCATGCGATTGCATTTGTCCCTGACCATCGGGAACCCTCACGTTAACTTTTATCGAGTGGAAAAAAGTTAGCGTTCATCCTCCAGCTTCACTGTTACACCTGGTAAAGCAGCAACACTGATCAATGGACCCGACTGCATTAACTGTTGTGAAAAAAATCAACTCAAGCTCTCAAGTCAACAAAAAGCATAGTATAAATAATATAAAACAACATATCATTAAAAATATTAAAAAAAGAAAATAAAAAAGTCACCCAATGAACAAAATAATGCAAAAAATGAAACAATCAGACAAACAAATACATTTTAACAGCCAGGATCCAACGTTTTGTTTCTTTGAAATATAATAAAAATTCACAATTTAACCCTTAAATCAAATCCAATGCAATTATATTAACAGACGACATTTAGCAGGTAATATTGGAACTTATCTTAAAGCATAAAAGCAAATCATGAGAAACCACATTTGCAGAACATAACAATATCTCCATACCTGTAATGCAAAGAAATACAGAAAGCCATAAGCTGTGTGTGTTGTGCATCTGCTCCTCTCCTGATCAAACAACACAATATGTGCCATTAACAAAATACAGCAGAGATTTCCTTCACCTAGCAACCAGGCTAACTTAGCACGCTAGCGTTACAGCTGTAGCTAAAGTGAGTTACAAACTTCAGTTAGCAGCTCGGCGCTCTACAAGACTCACACCGCACGACTCAGACATTAAACAGACCAAAACGCAGTTCTGTCACATTCAAATGACAACTTCTGGCCTTGTGTGGCTAACGTGACAGTGACCGGGGCGCACGTGCACACGCCTACGTCATACACGCTGCACAAACACAGGCAGGAGATTAAAAACACAAAGTATTTAATAAAATTCATAAGGGTTTAACACATTTGCTGCACGTGGCTGATGCTGGTTTCTGTGATCGTCCTCTGGTGTCGGATTTTATTCTGAGAGGCAAACGTATCCGTACGATCGGGCGTAACCACACCATCTCCTCCAGGCGTCTGTCCTTCACCGTTTGCTTTTCCTTATAATTTCCACACAGTGGATTTAAAATAGAACAGAAAAATGTGTGCTCATTAAAGCAAATTTAGCTGAAATTAAGAATCACCCAGTTCACCAAACCGGCTACTTAAACCTGTTAATTACACCGTGTTCAGCCACATTACACTAAAAGCCTTCCTGCCCTGATCGTTTAATTTAGCTTCATCTCCCTCAGATACAATTTCATGGTCGAGAAAGTGTTGCTTCTTTAATTTCGCACGTCTTTTATTGCGTCGCCCGCAGTGTTGCTGGCTTGTTTGTACAGAACAACAGGCTCAAATAGGAACTTGCTACAGCTCCACAGAGCAGAGAGAGCACATTTAAAACCTTGAGATAAAGGTCAGCTCGGGCTGTTTGCTCGTACTCCAGCAGATTCTTCACAATTATTCTGCAAAGAGACCACACAGCGCTGCGTCCCTGGACTGAGGCAGAAACTGTTGTTCCGGTGAAGGCGAGGTTACTTTGGAGGTTACGCAGGTTTTGTTGTAACAGGCAGAACAAGAGGTCAGAGCCTCCAAAACTCGTTTATTCTTATTTATCCGAACAAGTCGAATCCGAACATCTTCCACAAACTAGCCTAGAAAATAACGCCCCTCATCCAGCACTCATCATGGACAGCAGCGCTCCGACACGGAGGACACATCAGCAGCTGCAGGAAAAGATTTAAGGAGCGAGCAGCAGCGGCTGAATCTAGGACAACTAGTACAGCTGGTGCTGTGTACCTCCTCGAGTTACTATAGTTATTATAGTGAACTCCAACTAAACCAAGAATCAAAACAAAATCACTTTAGAAAAAGATCAACTTAATAACACAGTCAGCGTGAAGCTTATTAAACCTGCATTTCCTCTAATGTCCAGCAGGGGGCAAAGCCTCTGGCTGCAAAACGACGTCTGATTTACAGAAGAAGAATAAGCTTCTGTCGATCTCTGAGCTCAGTAAACTCTTTCCTGATGAGTTTATGGCTCAGATGCTGCTTTAAGTTCACGTTAGAGTCAGAGATGAACAGGAAGTAGAGTAGGGTTTGGGGCGGGGCTACGCTGTGGGCGATCCACTAACAGTCTGCTAGTTTCTGAAGATAGAAGCAGCTGGTTCACCTCAATGACCGAGAGCAGCAGGAGCGAGGGAGTAATAAAAACAGAGAGTGTGAGCACAGACTTCAAACTTGTTTGAATCTCCAGAAACAGAAAGTCCGTTCAGATCAACGAGAGGCGACTGAAGAAGAATGAAAATGCTCTGATATGAGGCTTGTGTCAGGAGCAGCTGGAGACTGTATGGGGTGTTAGAGGTCATGAGCTGTTCTGTGGATATATCAGCTCAGGCAGAGCGCAGAGAAGGCTGCTTTATTACGAGCAAGCACACCTCCTGAACCAGGAATCAGCGTCTAACAGCTGCTCTGTAGGATGTGTGGAAGAACACAACACTCTCTGCGCCAAGCAGTTTATGAAAGGTAAACTAAGGTACACAGAAAGGTAACTTTGAAAAGTCAAAGCCAATGAACAGATGTTACATCGATGCATATTCAGTGCAGACTGATGTTTTAAGAGTAATGAAGCAGGAAGGCTGCGGTGGTTCTCGGAAAGCTACACACGGAATAACAAGTCAGGCTTTTACCAAGCATGTTTACAACGAACGAGTGATTCAGATGAGTATCCTGCGCTTCTCTTTCCTCGGGTAAAGCAACTCCAGTTGTCCACAGGTTTGTGAGCAGGTGTGAATTTCTCCAGAGAGGCAGGTGAGGATGTTTGAGGGCAGTCAGACTGGCAGGTTTTCCTGTAGCAGGAGGACAAATGGGTCCTGAATGAAAGTAACTAACTCGACACTGAGTAAAACAACTATCTGACTGATGTTAGTGGGACACAGGTATACCAGTCAGAACCTGGGAGGAGCCCATTTAGGCAGAAGTCCACTAAACACATACAACCGAGCCATGACCTCTCCAAACTTCATGTAACAACAAAAGGTATAGCTGGTTAGCTAGCTGAGCGCTAACCAGTTTCACCGCGCTCTGACCAAACTCACTGAACCAGCCGAGCACGCCACAAAAACACAACCTTTGCACATCCGCTAAGACAAAACTCTGCTTACATCTGGCTTCCTCCGTTGTTCTCACGTGTCATACATTTAGAGCCACATGGGGTTTTGGCTTTGCAACTTCTGATTGGTGGAAGTGACATGAACACAGTATCATTACCGTGATTCTATTGGCTCAAATTATTAAAAAGAGGTGTTAATCATGCAAAAAGCCCAATAGCAGCCGAAGTTACAGCCCCTCAGAGTTTAAAGCGCCAGAGTCCATTTAAACTGTCCATGTGCAGGGCAGAAAGGACCACAGACTGTGAATGTGTGGTTAATTCTTCAGAAATATTCAAAAAACAAGCACTTTTAGACATCTTAATGAAATTAAATCATTTCTGCTGTGACTTCTTGTACAACGCCTGAATATTTATTTATTAAAAGTGCAGTAATTTTTCACTGTTTCGCTTTAGAAGCATAAATCACAGATGATGTTGATTACTGATTTTCTGGATAAATGTGTGAACTAAAGCATATTTTTAAAGGAGGAAAAAATCTACTTACTTTTTGTGTTCCAGGCTCAGCAACTGTGACACAGTAACATCTGCTGCAATATTTACACCTCTTAAGAAATGTCACAAGTGTTAGCTTCATTTTGATACCAAGATTGTTTACACAGAGTTTGTAATTGCAGAGAAATACTCATTGTGGGCATGTTCCTTTCAGGCATTAAGCTCAGAAAGCCCTTTGGGTAGGAAGAGGTTAGATATGATACAAACCACTGCAGTGCAGTACCTGCAATACCTACAGCATGTTCCAATCGCTCTAATAGGATATTATGGTCAACAGTATCGAACGCTGCACTAAGGTCTAGCAGGACAAGCACAGAGATGAGTCCACTGTCAGAGGCCATAAGAAGATCATTTGTAACCTTCACTAAAGCTGTTTCTGTGCTGTGATGAGCTCTGAAACCTGACTGAAACTCTTCAAATAAGCCATTCCTCTGCAGATGATCTGTTAGCTGTTTCATATCCACTCTACATAATTACTTTTCCATAACAAAGCAGCCTAAACGGGTTTTGTATCATTATTTTAAAACAAATCTAAAATTATTGCTAAATGTGGAGCTACTTTAATACGGAGAAGCTTCACACATGTGCAGGTCTGAGCTGTGTGATGATGAATGAAGTTCCTTTGTTTTGATGGAAATGTTGAGCCTGATTCATAAACATTTATTCCAAGAGGAAAGAAAAGACTGAAGAGCAGCAGGAACATTTCTTCAGCGACTCCACACAGAGTGGGAGACGGATGTGTGGCCTGCAGGCAATGTTGGGTGTAATGCATTTCAAAGTCACAAAGTTACTGTAATCACATTACATTTTTTTAGTAACGTAACATTTTACTGTGCTAAATTCAGTAATTACATTAAAGTTAAAATCATGTTGCTGGTGTTACAACGGTCGGTCAGCCGGGTGGATATAAAGAAAAAAACAAACCGCCTCCATTTCTACCCGTTCATGTTTCTACAGTAGAATCACCATGACGACCACTCTACTTTGTTCTCATATATAAAAATGTAAAAAAAAAAGATTATAAGTGTGTCCTCATTAGGACAGGGGTTTGTGTTGTGTGTGTGACTGTAGCTATAGGTTTATATTGTTAACTGGTGTTTATGTGAAAATGTATTAAGAGTAATGTAACGAGTAGAGTAACAAATTACTTTCTCCAGCGAGTAAGCAAACAGCTCTTCTGTTCCAGCTTAGACGGAAAAACCTCGATAATGCTTAAAAACTACACAGCAGCACAAAATCACCTAAACCTAAGTGTCCTGGTCTGTGTCCCTGTCAGAGGAAGTTCACACAAGTATAAATAAAGTACGATAAAAGGCTTCAGCCTGAATCTGATGCTCTGCACAGTCACAAGCATCTTTTTTTCCTTTTGTGTTTTGTAAATATTATTAAATGTTATTAAATTGTAAATTTGAAGCCCCATGAAGCGACTGTTGTTGTGATTTGTGACTATATGAATAAAACTGAACTGAATTGATAATATGTGATTTTTAACCTCCTGTAATAAGCAATAGGCAGGTTAATAAAGCAGTGCTCTCTGATGCATCATGGACAAATAAACCCGACTCCTCCCTGAACGTATGATCCCGCAGCACCGGACAGTTCATTGGTTTCATTCAGTCCTTCCACCTGTGAGCTGGACCACAGCTCCTGCAACACTGAATGAACCACAGCACAGAGCCCCACAGGGACCCCAGGCCGAGTGTGGGTGGAGGGACGTGTGCTCGCATTGACCAACAAACCATCAATCAGCAGCTGATCTGACAAGAGGCCCCAAAGACTCAGAGCAGTGACTGCCGGGACCCCAGCGTGGTCCATCAGTGTCTCCATCCTTCTGCCGGCCAAGCGAGACATCCGTCTCAATCATCCTCCACCGGCTCACTGGGTAAGTTCCCATGAGGCACAGAGAGGTGAGGTCGGGCTGGGGGTGGATTTAGCAGAGAGAGAGGAAGAAGAGTAGTGAGGAGAAAAGAAATAAGAAAAAGCTCTGACCTCCAGGGCTGAAAAATGAAGCCTCACAAACTGCAGTTCCTCTAACGGCCTCTAGAGGCTCTAGATCAGATTCACCTCTGCACCAAAACAAAGACAGCCAGCATGAAATGAAAGTCAGAAATACTCAAGTATTTTATGCAGTGATGAAGTATTTGTACTCTGTTGTCTCCATCTTTACACTAAATGCAGTTTAAAGTGAGTTTATGAATCCAGGCTGCAGATGTTCTGACTGTACTGCATGTTATTAAACATTTGTTAGGTACACCTGTCCAGCTGCACATTGGCATAAATATATAATCAGCATCATGACAGCATGTCAGTGCATTCAGTCATGCAGACATGATGAAGACCACCTTCCAACGCTCAAACTGAGTGTCACAATGAAGATGACGGTGACTGTGGTTGTTGTTTCAGAAACGGCCGATCTGCTGGGATTTTCCCACCAACCATCTCTGAGTTACAGAAAAAGTCTAAAAACAAGGAAAATACCAGCAAGCAGCAGCTCTCAGGGAGGAAACACCTTGTCGAGGTCAGATGTCAGGAGAGTAGATAAACTGCTTCGAGCTCATAGGAAGGTCAACAGGAACTCCAATAATCACTTGTTACAACAAAGGTCTGCAGAAGAGCATCTCAGAGCCTTGAAGCAGATGGACCACAGCAGCAGAAGAGCGCAGCGGTCAGCTGCCGAGGCTACACTTCACACAGACTCAGCAAAACTGGACAACAGGAACTGGAAACAGCGCCTGGTCTGATGAGTCTCGATTTCTGCTGGAGCACAGTTTGGTAGGAGCTCGTGGATCCTCGTATCTGCATCGTTATATTAGTGACTGGCTGGAGGCTAAAAAACATGAACCTGATCTGTGGAAACCATAGATGACATCATGGTGCCCACATCCCTCTTTTTTAAAAACAGCCTTTTGGAAAAAGTATCGAGATTTCATGTAAACGCCATCATGACAAACTCAGACGTCAAATGGGACGAACCATTTTTCTTGGGTTAATATTTCAGCTCAAACTTGCATCCATGCTTTTTGTAGAACACTAACATGAGAAGATAAGACTGATCTTATCTAAAGTCACGTGGCCCGACCGTAGCGCTGACTGAACCCATTAGCGTGCAGATAACTCGCGAGGTTGAGACGCAGCAGCTGACAGATTCGCCGTCGCTCAGCGGTCTGTCGCAGACAAACAACACGCAGACATTAATATTGAAACACAGTCGTCTTTTCTTCACGCAGCAGCGGGGACAGTCACAGGATTATTCAGCATTTGATCCTGTGATCCATTTTTTATGATTTCATGTCTTTGAACAAACTCGAGCTGAGGTCGAAGCTCCTCCAGCTCCGCAGCATAAAACACAGCCACTCAGATGTCTGACAAACCTGCAGACACACAGAGTAAAGGCACAGTTAAGACTTTAGTTGTAAATACATGCAAAATGAAAATAAAAAGGAAAGCCTCTGAAATGTGCATAAAAACAACAAAAACATCAAATCACTGACAGGATACAAGAAGAACCATCAGGACTGTGTTGGACTAAAATAAAGACTACACTCCACAGCAGAGTAAGCGTTTCCTGGTTTGATCCCCGAGCATCTGTTTTATTTTTCAAACAAGCATCAACCTGCAAGAAGAAGCCTGGCTTACGTTCAAAAGGCTGCAGTTCCTCTGGTGTCCAGCAGGGGCAGCAGTGAGTCAGTCCCAGTAAACTCCCATGTTAAAACTGTACAGCAGAAATAAGCACGTTTACAGGTTGATTGTTTGCATTGTTAGGGGTGTGGCCTCTTTGACTGACAGGCGGCTTCTCCTCACCTGACTGCAGTCCCTGACCTGGACCTGAGGACCAGGTTTTAATGTTTAATGCAGAACGTTTGCTGGATTCAGCACGATCACACCTTTCCAGTAAATTAATCTACCTGCTGTAAGTAATTTTCTCAGTCTTCTGTCCAATTGGAGCAGAGGAGTCGCCCCCTGCTGGCCATTAGAACAAATGCAGGTTCAGTGAGTGCTGCTTGTGTCCACTCTGACCTTTAACATAGTTTACTGCTGAATAACAAAGAGCGTGACTGTACAGCGCTGAACCTGAGCCCCGCTGACCCTGGAGGAAGATGCTGATGGTGAAACTTGTCCATAATGTATGCTGCAGGTGAGCGCTGCTGTGATGCAGGTTCATTATTTATTTATCTGGTCTTGCTGAAAGTTTCATCTGTAAAGCTGGCCCTGTTGTGCAGCTCCTAGAGGACCAGTTTCGCAGGAACGTCCTCTGTGAGCAGAGCTGCAGGGAACCTGATACACAACATGAAAAAGGAAGGCCGGCTTGCAGTGCAGTACACTTTAGCCGAGCTCTTTATGTACCCAGTTTGTGCTGACTCTGGGTTTGAGCAGAAGGCAGAGCGGGGAGAAACCTCGATGAAATATTTAGTGAATTTCTCAGAGAAAAAGGGAGCGAGTGCAGCGTGCAACAAAACGATTTATTTACGGTACGCGCCGACATTTAGAGAGGAAACTGCAGGTGGAGACGTGTCAGGAGGAAACGATTAAACATTTACTGATAAACCTTTGTGACAGTATTTGCAGTGGCAGACGTTTACTAATCAGGACATTTTCACCATATTTCGCTTCATCCTTTTCCAGCGTGCCTTTGAGCAGCAGCAGCAAAAACAAACATCTGTGCTGCAGATAACCACACACAGCTGTAGGTGGAGCGCTGAGGACAGAGGGAGACTACAGGCTGTCTGAACATTTATAAATCACAGTATTTACTCACTCATGTCATCTTCTTTTAATTTCACCCTGAAGCTCTGACATGAGCTTTAGGGTGCAGTGAGTGGGTGCAGTGCTCAGGCTGCACGCTCCTGCAGTGAGCGTGCAGCCTGAGCACGGATAACAATGACCTCAGTTCATGAAGTATTCGTTCAGCTCCCCATCCTCTGCACTTTAACTGTACACCTACACACACTTTAAATCACTCATTAGCCTCAAACAGGGAAGCCCTGCCCACATTATTACACAACTGTGACATCATCCATTCATTCATTCATCATCCATCTATCATCTGTCCATTCATTATCCATCCATCCATTCATTATTCATCCATCCATCATCCATCCATTCATTATCCATCCATCCATCCATCATCCATCCATCCATCCATTCATTATTCATCCATCCATCATCCATCCATCATCCATCCATCCATCCATTCATTCATTCATCCATCCATCATCCATCCATCCATCCATTCATTATACATCCATCCATCCATCCATCCATCATCCATCCATCCATCCAT
>NC_086231.1:622500-635000 GCF_036321145.2 Pelmatolapia mariae | reverse complement strand
ACCCTCAAGGCCTGGAGTTGGACACCCCTGCCTTAAACTGTCTTCAAACATTCATTTAATGAAGCATTTGATTATAATCCATCAGATTCTCCGTGTTCTGATGACAGCCCTGAGAGATCGATAAGTCTGCTCCATCTCACAGTCACATTTTTATTCTCCTGTTTCTGTCAGGCTAAACTTTATTACTACAGCAGCTCTTTCCCAGTCTTACTGACCAAAGTGCTTAAAGCACGCACACACACACACTCACAGCGCTGTCTGCAGCAGCTGTTACTTTCAGTCGTATAACATTAACCTCTTCGTATTTTCTCTATAATGTCAGTGAGCAGAAACAGCTTCAGCTCAGTGGAGAGATACAACAACGATTTCCACCTGCTTCCAAACATGAAGCACACATTTTATTTTAGCTTCCATAAATCCAGCATGAGTAACAACACGTACTCCTCGCTGCTACAAATTCTCTGCTGCTTGCTTCTGCCCCAATCAGAATGGAGGGTGCTGTAAAGCGGCTCGTGGTGCAGGGGCGGATCTAGAAGGGTGGCATGGGGTGGCAAGTGCCACCCTAAAATGATCCCTTGCCACCCCAAGTGCCACCCTAGTTTTGCATATGACAGTGTTGTTTATTAAAATAAGATAGCATTAACAGTTTGAGCGTAGTTACAGTCAACAGTGAATATAAATGCTAAAACTGATTATACTGAATAGTGTGACCCCCCTCCACCATTAACAAATGGTTCAGCCCATAGCATGGAACGGCTTTATTTTTTGTTGTCAGTAGCAGCCAATGCTTATGATTGTGTCAGAGCACATTTTGAACAACACAACGGGAATTTCAGATTGGTTGTTGCACTCTGAGTCTTTATTTCAGCCCATATTGAAAGTTCGGACTTCAAAGGATGTTTTTAAATTTTAATTACAGTTCAGTAAATCCAGAGTTATGATTAAAAAATATATAAGCCATGCTTTTTTCTAAATACTGTCGTCAAGTTTTGTGTGTGTGTGTGGGGAGGGGGGGGGTTAAGCATTTTCTAAGGACAGCCCGAAAACAGCAAAGAAAGAAAAGCCACCTCTTTCTTATGGAAAAATGTACCATGTCAACCAATTTAAAAAATATCAACACGTGGGATTTGGTTGTTTAGGAAGAGGGGAACGTTTTGGGAGTGACGCCAACGGCAGGGAGACAGAGCGAGCGAGTGTGAGTGAGAGAGAGAGTTTTTTTAGATGTGGGAAATTTGTAACATTTAGTGTGGAGTGTGTAGTTAGTGTGTTGTGTAGTCATTGTTTTGTTTTGTGTGTCAGTGAGGGCACTAATGAATGTCACAAAGGCACATTGCAGTGTAAACACTGTCACCAGGTAGAAAACCAGCGGAGTGATACACCTCCTGTTGTCAGGCCTGCAGGTTTCTCCCTGCGCTGTTCTCCTGGTGGAAAAACTTTTTTTTTTACTGGCACACATCATTTGTGGGGCATCTTACTGCGACACCTGATTGTTCTTCATTTTAGTTTTAGTAATATTTTTAAATGGTTGTACAAAATAAAAAACAGCAGGTGTACTGGCTGCATTTTTAGATCAATAGTTGTATATGTTTACAAAATGTGTGCATACGTTTTCAAAATGTACAATTTATATTTGCATTTCAAGTTATAAAAATAATTTACTCAACATGTCTGTGGGTTTTTTTACAGTAAAAAAAACTACTACTAGGATTTTAAGTGTTTTGTGTGATTTCAGATCAGTAACATTAATACAGTATATCAATGAAAAAACAACTAAATTCAGACACGTGAGGCTGAGCTGAAACGAATGAAACAAAGCAAGGCAGGAAGAAAATAAAATGAACCAATTTGAATGTGAAATACAAACGTAAACTCAAAAGGAGTCAAAAATGAGCAGTTATATTTCAGACCTCAGTGGGTTAATCCAACAAATCATGAAAAATTAGGTTTAAATTTTTGTTCATGACAGTGCAGATTTCTGACATTTTGTGTAATTTAAGAACGTAACAATTTCATGATTTTCTAACAAAAAACAGTGAAACTTCAGTTAGTGTTTGTAAATGAACCGCCCCATGTTGTGTAGCTTTCTGGATTTTATATTTATTGGGCGACATATTTATTTATTATACAGACTATACAGTACATAGCATCAAAGCTCACATGTTTTATGTAAATAAAGTGTGTAATTATGTGGGCTACAGACAATAATCAAGTTATGGACTGTATTTATATGAAAAGCGTGTATGCTATTTTAACCATATGTGTTTGAAAAAAAAAGACTTTGACTTTGCCTCCCCATTTGATTTCTTTGCCACCCTAAGAAATTTTCTCTAGCTGCGCCCCTGTCGCGGTGCTGTGATGCGTCACAGAGCAGGAGTTCACTGCAACAGAAACCTGTGAAACATCTCAGATTGGAGCTGCACCTGCTGCCCCGCGCAGGGCAGGAAACACGTTGACTCCAAAGTTCATGAACATTTCCCTGTTATTCAGAAATAAGCGAAATAACCTGGAACGCTGCACACGGACAAACATCAGCTGACTGATGGTCCTGGACGGGGTCAGCTGATGCGACGGTCAGACTCGTTTCTTCCTGCAGGACTTTTTCACGTTAAAGAGTAAAATGTGCCCCAAACTTGCTCTCAGAGTGCTGACGTGGCGTCTCCGTCCTCTCTGTCCTCTTTTGCTCTTTGCTGGTTTTTCATGCTTTTCCTCTGAAGTCTGTGTGTGGGTGGGAGAGATGAGTTGTTTGTGCCGTGCTCCTTTAAATCAAAGGCGAGGGGAAGGCTGTGCTTTAATCATATTTCACGCCGACCTCACTTATCTTCCTCGCCGTTGTTTAAGGCATGTCATTGCAGATATATCAGCCTCCGCCTGACTGCTACAGTACGGAGACACACACACACACACACACACACACACACACACTGTATGTAAAGCCTTTATGAGTCCAAACATGACAGGATGACAGTGTGTTAAAATGTGGAACCAGAATCGCAGCGTGTTAACATTTCCTTTGGAAATGCCAAGGTCTTCCATTTTTCTCAGCGTGCAGTGAGCGGGCGCTCAGGCCTGCAGATCACAAAGACTTTAATTTGTTTTTCTGACAGCAGCCTGAAGGTTACAGTGATGAGCTTCTGACCTGAAGACTCCCACTGATGCTAATTCCACCCAGCGTCCTTGAAAACAAAACCGCAGGCGCAGAACGAGCTGAGACCAAAACACACTTTTCATGTGAGCAAAGTTTGATTTTCCTGTTTCAGGTGTTTGTCTGTTTGAGGGTGTTTATCTGGGCCCAGTCTTAGAGCAGATGCTACAAACACTCATGATTCTGCATCTAAACACATCCATCAAGTCCTCCACAGATTCAGATTAAACTTATTTGAAGCATATTTTTCATCTCATCTAAAGTTGAGTTTTATTCAGTGATAAAATATTTTTACACTCAAATAAACAGGAGACAGCCCAACACTGAGCTAGTGTGTGAGAGATACCAGCTACGTATAATGTGGCTCAGCCGTGGCATGGCTCAGGCTCTGGAACCATAATTATAATTATAGCTGTAATTACTGAGAAGCAGCTCGAACGTGAACGTCAGAAAAAGCTTTGACACTGAAGCTCAGTGTGAGACTTCATCAGTGTTTCCTGACCTCAGCCTGGTAAATGCAGCAGTAACAGCTTCACGCTGAACAACGCTCAGGAGCAACTCGGAGCTTCTGATCTCGCCCAGATTACTTGGACATGTAGCGCAGAGGAGGCGGGGATCAAACCGCAGACACTCCGATCGCAAACGTGTCGATTTCAAATCACTAATCACTCATGACGTTAGAGAAGTGGCCTGTTCGTGTTCGTGACTCTTGTGTGTGAGCATTTCTGTGCACACATCAGTGAAAGTGGCTCAGAGTGTGTCTGACTTTTTGTTTCTTAGTTTGACTTTTACTCTTTTTACAGCGTTTCTGTGGCTGAATTTCGGGTTTCCAGCAGAAATCTCGTGCACTAACAGTCAGTTGAAAGCAAACGGCCAAAAGTAAGGATGCCTTTGTTCTCTTTATTCCACAGAACGAGTTTCACATCCAGGCTGTGAGGAACCGCTGAGCTGTGTGGGCGGGTCTCTGAGGAGTGGCTGCTGGGAAGTCTGGAGTTCACGAGTCCTAAATAAAGTTTCACCATCTCAAAAATCTAAGTTTCAACTGTTTACAACTTTTTCATTTATAAGGTTTCAACTAATACAGTCATGAATAATAATGATAGTAAAACGTGAATATTTACTGCAGTATATCTGACATCCTGCTGCACATGAGGGTCCAACAAGATCTGCTTAGGTGAATCGTAAATAACGCAGCGTGCAGACGGTTCTGATGCGTTGGTGAATCTGTCTGAAGACTCAACAGCAACGTTTGCAGAAGCTTCACCTTAAAACCAAAAAAAGAAAAGAGGAACGTCTCTGCGGCGTGAGCTCTGTTTGTTCAGCGACGGCGACCCATCAAACGTGTCCCGTCCTGGTCACGTGACAACAGCTCGAAGAGATGAGTCTGTCTGCCGTCTGGTTCTGCCTGAACAGCTGCAAACAGGAACGACCTGAGACCTGGAAATTCTGTCCACAGTAATAATCAAAGATTATTCAAAGTTGCCGGGAGCAAGTCTGACTCACGGCCAGCAGTGTAAACCAAGCTCTCAGCGCACCTGTACAGTATAGGTGTACTGTACAGGTGCACTGTACAGGTGTACTGTACACCTGTACAGGTGTACTGTACAGGTGTACTGTACAGGTGTACTGAGAGCATACTACCCTAATCTTTTATTACCACATATGATAGAAGTATGATTTGTATTGTAAAGACTAAACGCTAGTTTTACTCACACAGCTGTGTGTTCAGTCTGAGGGTGGGACTCTGGTTTTGAAGCGCTACACGTGAGCGGGCAGTAAACGTGGGTCTTCCTGTGTTCGCAGCTGCAGTTCATCAGACTGCTGGCCTTCACCTCTGACTGATAACTGTGAGAAAATGACCCACGCAGGTGAAACTACACCTCTGAAGTGAATCCAATCAAACTTCCATAATCCAATCAACAAAAGGCGGCTTTCATCCGACGCTCGAGGCCTCCCGATGCTTTCATCCAAACCAAACGCCCACAACGACTCACACGGGCCTTTGTCTCTCCACTGAATCACATGAGCTGTGTTTGCTGAGGTTAGCTCTCTGTGGGATGAATGATTGGTAGCAGTGAAACATGAATCGTGCATGTGGCCGAGGGGGGTCGTCTGCTAGAGCCCGAGCACAGGTCCAGGGAACAAGATGTGCTTCCCTGTGGTATTCAAACACGAAGGTCCCATCAGAGGAGTTTGCATGAAGTGTGATTACAGCCAGAGTCTGAGCCTAGACGTGACCGCGCCTCACGGCTCCGTCACACACAGTTATCATGGAACCACTCGTAACCGTAACCTGACTCTGTGGTGGGTAAATACCTGTTGGATGTGAGCAGGGAGGAGCCTGCTGATCGAACCACAAAGAACTACGGCTCACATAAAGGTGGATTATTGTGCCTGTTGAGCTGAAGCTGCCGCGCTGGAGAGAGGACGGCAAATAAATCGTTAGGGAGGAGCTGAAGCTGAAATCCATCTCACTCTGTTTCTGACTGAACGTCTCCATAAAACATGCAGAGTGGTGCTCAAAGCGACCACGTCTGGAGTGAAATAAGTTTATTTCTACAGAACATCAGATTCCTAATTACCCAAACACCGTCTGATGGATGACGGCAGCTGGCTGCCCTGATCCTCTGCTCCGATGACCTGAGGGAGGGGCTGGAAGAGGAGGTCAGTTAAAGCTCTGAGAGCTTTGCTGCATCTAACGAGCTGCTGACCAGGAGGAGGAGCCTGTGTCTGTTAGAAACGCAGGCTGCTCGGGGTCAGAGGTCAGACAGGGTCTCTGCTCCAACATGAGTCACAGGGAAACGGAAGCTGGAGCGACCGACAGCAGGAGACAGCAGGAGGCAGCAGGAGACGGGCCGAGCGCTGCGGCACAGAAACGTCCTCGGGCGTGAGAGCAGCTGAAATATTCCAGGAGCCAATCACAGCTCTCTACCGAGGCTTCAACGGGCCGGGCACCAAACTGCTCCGGGGCGCCGGGCTGGGACCGGAGGAGCTCAGAGGAACGTGTCCAGGTGTTCTGACTACCTGACGAGGACGTCGTCACGGCATCAAAGTGGACGTTGTTTAATACAGTAACCCTTCTGACACCGCCGTCCTCTCTCCCCGCCACGCCTCGTGTGTTCGGGTCGTCGTGCATCATAGTGCGCTCGCTGTGCTGACAGCTCATCATCGGGCTTCAGCGGCGTGCTTCCACGGTCCGTCTGTAAATCAGAGTCAGGCAGAACTAAAGCGACTTCCTGCCTGCGCGTCTATTAAAGGCCTCGGGAACATGTTCGCTGCTCGCCGTCGAGTCCTCTGAGGCACTTTTTCATCTCTCCTGCTGTTCAACAAACACAAATGAGTCCCAGTGTTGGTTTTCCATCACCGCACAGCTCCCGGGGCACTCCGCCATCTTTCCTTCATGACTTATTGAGGTGGCAGGAGAGCTGTATTTCCTGAGGCAGCAGAGAAAGCCATTTGTCACACCTTCGCTGGAGGAGAAACTGGAGGAAAGAAGAACGTCAGGAAGTAAGCGATTGCCACCTTGATCCCAGCTGCCCACCAATCTTGGCCTCACCTCTCTGAACAGCTGCCGCACAGACAGGCTGCAGAAATCCATACATTTCAAATGAAACTGAGATTATTACGTCTCAGGTCCTAGCACAGAAAGCTCGATGTACCTGCCAGAAAAATAAAGGGCGGAGAAAGAAACACAGGCTGGAGATGATCTTTGAGTGCAGCTTGGAGCGAGCTGCCTGCAGCTGTGACAGCTGCTGACTGTGGATTTGACTCTGAGAAGCACCGTCTCAGATTTTGAATTTCTTGTTTGAATGAGTTGCCATGTTCGTGTGGTGGAGATAGGTGTGCCCTGTGATAGCAGCTCATGTCAGCGCCTCCCAAAGCAAACTGGTCACGGGGGCGGGGTCAGGCCAAGAGCGAGCAGTAACACGAGAGTCGCACAGAGGAGGAGAGCCGGGGACTCTTTGAATGAGTCCTCTGCACCCTCCACCCTCAGGTACCGTCTCAGGTGTGGCCAAGGCTCTGTTGGTGTGACCCCGGGTATCACAGAGCGGTTATGGGGATGTAGAGTGTGTGTGTTTGTGTGTGTGCAGTGTCAGCTGTCTGAGAACAAGTGAAGAGGTCAGAGGTCACATGCGTCACATTAGCTGAGCTCTTTTATTTACAGTCTGTGGACAGATGCTGCTGAGAGGAAAGACAATCTCTGATAGTTCAGGTGAACAGTGACAGACGAGTTACTGATCCACACACACGTTTATACACAGGAACATGAGTTACATACGAGAACAAACCTGTCCAACAGGGACACACACACTCCTCCCTCCGGGCTCAGACGGGGTCACGTGTCTGTTTGGTTTAATATCTCCGATCCACCGACAGCTTCACGGGCAGAGTCTTCACTGGGAGTTTATCCCCGATGCTGATGAAGGGAAACATCCTCTCAGTGAAAGTGTGTGTGAAGGTGTGTATGTGTGTGTCAGTGTCAGCGTCAGAGAACGACAGCTGTCCTCCGTCCCAGTCCAGACTCGCTCGGATCCTCTGGAGCTTCTTCTGCAGCTGGAGGACGGTGGGGGGAGCAGATCCTGAGCGAGCTGAGTATTCACCTTGATTGAATCCTATTCCACCAAATCCAGAGCGTATGGGTCCCTTCCTCCGGACGGACTCCGCTAACACGCCCAGTCCCCAGTGTCCGCAGTCTCCAACCTCAACGACCCAGCTGTGGGCCCCTGAGGTAAAGCCCTGAGAGCTCAGGACGAAGCAGAGATGATCAAACCTCTCTGGATTATCGGGGAGCTGCTGCAGCCCACCCACCCTCACGCTGCTCAGATCCTCAGACAGGGTCAGTTCTGGGTTTGCAGTGTTTGGGTCCAGAATCAGAGGAGTGTAGGAGACCATATACTTCATGTTGTTCCAGATGCTGAAGGTCAGGTTGCCCAGGTGTTTGGCCTGGTCTATCAGAGCTCCCGAGGGCAGCTGTGGATCATCCAGCAGGGGGCAGCGCTGGGCTCTTTCCACCACAGCCTTGTAGTTGTGCAGGAATGAGACGTCTTCAGCTCTCAGCTCCTCCTCTGTGGCTCTGATTGTGTCTGAAAGAGCTGCTATCTCTCTGCTCAGAACCTCCATCTTCTCCTTCATCATCCAGCTCTTCTGCTCCTCTTCCTCCCACAGCACGGTCAGCCTGGCCTCCTCTTCCTCTGCTAGAAACTGGTGAAGCTTCTTAAACTGCTCCCTAATCTTCCTCTCTGTGCGTCGGGCCTGGGCCTTAATGTGTTCTGCTGTTTGATCAAACTTCACTTGGACTTCTTCACAGACCTTTAACTTCTGCTTTAAAGCTTCCACAGTTTCCTGAAGCTCATTCTTGTGTTGTTGTGCAGCTTTATCGATGGGCTTGAACGTGTGGTCGCTGTGCTTCGTCTGCTCGTTGTCCAGTCTGAGTTTCTCAGAGTGCAGACTGCAGAGATCCTCTGAAGCTCTCTGATCTCTCCTCTCTACAAACGACTCACACAGGTTCTTCAGCACCAGACTAACCGGTGGATCCACCCTTGAAGATCTTTTCTGACACATTGGACACTCGTGTGTTGGCTTCTCTCTCCACCATCTCCTCAGACAGTCTTTACAGAAGCTGTGGCTGCACGACAGAAGCACGGGATCTCTGAAGATGTCGTGACAGATCGGACAGCACAGATCCTCCTCTGATCTGGAAGCCATGGAGTCTCCGAGTGAAGCTGGAAGCAGCAGACAGGAAGTACAGTCAGTCGTGGTTCCCCTCCCTCCTCTGCTGCTGAATGAATGCCTTTATTGTCACTGCATGAGACACAAACCACAGAACCTGTTCTCACTGTAGCACGAAGCTACACGACACATGCTACTGATAAATGGAAATCACCGTGAGCCGTTTAAACTATTTCAAACTCACCTTCAGTGTGGAGCATCAGCAGCTGTCTCTGTGCAGCAGCTCAGTCTGTCCGTCTCTGTGTCTTTGGTTAGAATAACAACCTGTTTCCTGTTTTACGGCAGGCGAGACAGGTGAGGGTGGAGCTCTGTGAGATCGCATGAATGCTTCTGTGTTACCTGCAGGTCAGGTTTCTTTCATTCCACAGTTATCAGAGTGGAAAATCTGCCGGCGTGCAGCAGCGGTGCGGGTGATTACTGACGTGGTTTAACGCACAGACGGTCGTGTGTTCCTCGTCTCATTTCCACCAGCGTTTCGTTTAAAGATTTATGTAACGTGTGATTTGAGTACTTGGTGATTTAATTTGGGCCCTTTTTGCAGGAAACACTTTGTCTGTATTCTCAGGATTTACTGCATCAGCAGATTTAAAGAACAGGGTTTGTTGTATTTTTGGAGATTTTTAAAATAAGATGGTAAGGCTCTCTCATGTTATTTTAGTAAAAGTAACACATGACACAAAGGGTCGTAACGACTTCCTCAAACATACTTTAACTCCATAAACGTCTTTTCCTTCTGATTATTCAAACAGGTTTTTATGATTTTAAATCCTTTTCACTTCATTTCACTGAGCGGTTTATTTCGTCAGGCGTGAGGACGACTCCTCCGTGTTACTGCAGAAATCAGAGAGAAAACCTCTCACAGCTGACACGTAAACCCAGACTGACCTGTCTGAGCACGCTGGGATCGTAAAAGCAGATCACTCATCTGAACTGAGTCACAGTTACAGAGACCCGAGAGGCCTCTGCTATCAGTAAGACACAATGTGAGGATTGTTATAAAAAGACACACACAGAGGGCTGATTACAGTGTGTCAGGTGTAATACCTCACTGTAATCACATTACATTTTTTAGTAATGCAGTAATGTAATGCATTATTGTGCCTGTGAAGGCCTGTGGTACATAGCTGATTATTAGAGATAGGTTGATCATATTTAAGATTGAAGCATTAATTAATGGCAGGACTTCTTTGAGCAGTTTTGTAGGAATGGGGTCTAAAAGACACGTTGATGGTTTGGAGGAAGTAATTATTGAAGTTAACTCAGAAAGATCGATTGGAGAAAAAGAGTCTAAATGAATATCAATGGTACTCAAAGTAGGTGCAGATAATATTACATGAGTCATTTTTTCTCCAATGGTTCAAATGTTATTTGTGAAGAAGTTCATGAAGTCATTACTAGTTAACGTTAAAGGGATGGTTGGCTCCACAGAGCTCTGACAGAGTTTGATTATCTTGTTAATAAAGATGTGACAAAGACTCGAGTAATAAGCTAAAATAAACCATTAACATAAACATCAACAAGAAAACACCTCCAAATAATTATGTGTTAACTAAGCCACACATGATGGTGGGGCGGGGCAGTGTCTCACGGAGGTTTCACCTGTCGGCCCCGGTGATGGTAATCACCCAACAGTTTTCACACCTGGGCTCATGTGACGACTCACTTGATTGGCAGCGAGTCAGGACCATCTCCAACGAGGACAACGCCCTCTCGGGTTTCCTTACCTGGGAGTCGCCACCTCTCGGATGAGAAGAGAAACATCTTCCTGAACCTGAAGAAATCCAACTGCCTTCTTTTTTTTTCATATGAATATGCCAGCATGAACAGTGTGACCGACTAACTGTGATTGAACATAGCTGATGGTTATTGGCTGTCTCTCTGTCAGTGAGTAAGGACAGCTTAGCTTACCTCTCCCCAAAAATCAGAACTCACAGGCCTGTTTGTGTCTGTGAGTCGGCTCAGAGACAGGAAGTGGAGACAGCACTGCAATAAGTGACTCGTTTTACTCAGACCTGCTGACAGCCATAGATGCAGCTTTGTCAGGTCTGAGCTGTGGCCCCAATCTGTGCCCCCCACGAGCTGTGGCCCCCCGAGCTGTGGCCCTGAGCTGACCTCCCATGAACTTGTTTTTAATATTTATTCTCTTTTGGTAGCCATGGAGACACACTGGTCTACATTTTGCTGGTATTTAGTGTATGACATTAAAGATTATTCAACTGTGACATAAGTATCAGTTTTCAAACTGCAGATTTTGTCCACACGTCAGAAAGCAGGAAAAAGTAACAACACACTTTCTGTACGTGATGGCACTGCAGGCCGTTTCTCAGCAGCGATCATTCAGGAGCAGACTGACTGCCTGTAGATATTTATGGCTCATTCTTTTCAGTGTCCACAGACGTCTTATGTCTTCCCTTATGTGGTCTTTGTCAGCAGGTGGCTAGCACCTGGAGACGCTAGCAGGACCTCAGTGAAGCTTCCTGAAGTGGCAGGAAAGCACGAAAAACACAAAAGCAATGCAAACAGGCATCAAGCGTTTCTCTTCCTCTGTTTGTCTTTGTGTGTGTGTGTGTGTGTGTGTGTGTGTGTGTGTGTGTGTGTGTGTGTGTGTGTGTGTGTGTGTGTGTGTCAGTATAATCCTTGCTTGTCATTCACGGTCATTGCCCGCTCTCAATGTTGGAAGCTGATCTAAATCGATTTGGTGTATTAAATCCAGCAGAACGTAATTGACCATCAGACGCTGAAACATCCTGACAAGATGCTGCAGGAGGAGGTGAAGAGGAAAGTAAAGTTTTCATCTTGCATCACTTCCTGTAAACTCTGCGTCTCTCTCGTGTCTCATTCCAAACCTCCTGCGAGACCAAAAACAGACACGAAGATTAAAAAAAAAGCTTTAACCCAACAATGAAAGACGAGCGAGCTCAGAGGTCACGCTCGTCTTTAGGAGGCGCAGCAGAAGATCTGAATGTTTCTCAGGAACATGGCGAGTTTGTGTCGGTGACTTTGGAGCAGCATTTCTTCAGCTCTCAGAGCCGATTGTCTCCACTCCGTGTCTCCAGGACCTCTCTGGTTTCAGGTGAAACTTTAAAAATGCTAAAGATGCTGACCTGTGGGACGCTGACCTGTGGGACATGACCTGTGGGACGCTGACCTGTGGGACGATGACCTGTGGGACGCTGACCTGTGGGACATGACCTGTGGGACATGACCTGTGGGACGCTGACCTGTGGGACGCTGACCTGTGGGACCATGACCTGTGGGAGGCTGACCTGTGGGACGCTGACCTGTGGGACGCTGACCTGTGGGACCATGACCTGTGGGACGCTGACCTGTGGGAGGCTGACCTGTGGGAGGCTGACCTGTGGGACATGACCTGTGGGACGCTGACCTGTGGGACGCTGACCTGTGGGACGATGACCTGTGGGACGCTGACCTGTGGGACATGACCTGTGGGACGCTGACCTGTGGGACGCTGACCTGTGGGACGCTGACCTGTGGGAGGCTGACCTGTGGGACGCTGACCTGTGGGACGCTGACCTGTGGGACCATGACCTGTGGGACGCTGACCTGTGGGACCATGACCTGTGGGACATGACCTGTGGGACGCTAACCTGTGGGACATGACCTGTGG
>NC_086231.1:615000-617500 GCF_036321145.2 Pelmatolapia mariae | reverse complement strand
GATTTTATTGATGAACAGCTAAAATCTGATTTCACTGCAGGTCTTCTGAACAGAGGTGCACATTTGATTTTCTGCTGGTTCCACTCTGACTACCATCAGGCAGAATCAAACAGAAACTCACAGGATCTACGGCACACCGCCTGAACCACCAGGAGATGGAAAGCTGCATATCTCAGTATATCAGTACATCCACACACTGACTGAGTGAATGCTTCAGGATCGGTTACGTCCTGTGCTGGTTTACAGGGTCGTGGGTGTCTGTGACGCTCTGGGAGTGACGGCGCCCTGCTGATGATTCTCTATCGTGGCTCCAAAGTTTTGGAATAATCTTCCTCTTCACATTAGGCAATCGACATCAGTGCTGGTTTGTAAATCCAGATTAAAAACACATTTTTATTCACTGGCCTTTGACTCAGGGGTTAACTGACTTGTATTTACTTATATTTTATTGTTATTACTATGTTTATTATTTTATCGTATTTATTATTCTTATTGTATCTCTTATATTTCTGTTGTTCAGCACTTTGGTCAGCCTTGTGTGTTTTTAAAGTGCTATATAAATAAACTATGATGATGACGATGATAACAGAGTCACAGACATTAGCATCAGAGACACGACGCTAATAGGAGCCCCGCCCCCAAGGAGTCAATCAGCTGAAGCAGGAAACAGAGCAGCCAATCATGTTCTCCACAGCAGAGGTCAGGGCCGTCCATTCACACTCACATTCAGGATCAGCTGATAACCCCACTGACCGTAGAGGAAGATTCTCACTGCTGCCTCTGCTGGACGTCAGAGGAACTGCAGGGTTTGACTGCAGTGATTGTTTCTCTGCAGACAAACTGGATGTGTTGTTCTTACCTCGAGGTCGGTTTGTGAGGTTTGAACACGCAGCACAGCGTCGCTCCTTCCTGCTTTCAGGACACACTTCACTTCATGATCTTCTCATTCACTTTGATATTTCCTCTTTCCTGAATGTGCTTCTGTGGCAGCACAGTAATAAGCCTGTCTCATCTCTTCTCTCCAGAGGAGATGCAAATTGTGGTTTTCGTGAGATAATGGCTCATTAAATGTATCAGTGTGGCGTTGATTGATTTGTACTGCCAGGAGGAGATACCACAGTGACAGAAACATGAGGCAGAGCTGGATTAACTGCAGCATGTCCACATTTTAACTCACAGATCTCACGTGGATTTTAACAGCAGTTCTGACAGCAAATCTGCTTCAAAGAGACAAAAGAGAGAAACAGACAAAGGTTCTAATGATGCTTTCATTTTACTGCTGCAAACGCAGACACTGGAACAAGAAAAGATCACAAAATGATCCATCAGCAGGCTGAAGAGTCAAACATGACGGCACTGACAGAATCAAGCAAAGCAGGCTGTGTCCAACTCCAGGCCTCGAGGGCCGGTGTCCTGCAGGTTGTAGATCTCACCCTGGGTCAGCACACCTGAATCATATGATTAGTTCATTACCAGACCTCTGGAGAACTGAAGACATGTTGAGGAGGTCATTTATCCATTTAAATCAGCTGTGTTGAATCAAGGACACATCTAAAACCTGCAGGACACCGGCCCTCGAGGCCTGGAGTTGGACACCCCTGCCTTAATGTATATAATGTGTTGTATTTGTATAACCATGTATGTGACAAATAAAGGATCTTGAGGAGGAGGAGTCACAGGGATATCACCCAGCATGCCATGGGACACATCTCAGGTGACTTTATGTTGGACTGCACTTTTTCCCTCTTGCTCATTTTGATACATTATTAAATGTTTGGTTAGGAAAACATCATTCGGGGTAAAATCCATCCCTTCACAACCTTCAGCCCGACACATCGGCTCTAAAGCCGAGCCTGGAAACTCAGAACGCCGACGATGATCAGCGTGTGACAATAAAGTACGAGGCGTCATCGAAGAGCATGAGGCACGGCGGCGCGCCATGCTCCACACGGTGAAACAGGAGTCACACTGGGCACACGCCCAGGTGTGCATCGGGACTCTACGAGGACCTCCACCATCAGACACCACCCGTCCCGCACACGCACACCTGTGTGTTGTTGCTCTCTATGTGTGTGATTTTGTCTGTAGGTCATGTGACTCACACGGTCATGTTGTGTTTTTGTCTTCGGTGCATTCAAGGCTTGATTTAAGTGCGAGTCTCATGAAGTAAAATCACTGCGTGTATCTCTGTGTAGCTTCAGTCAGCGATAACCTGCAGCCACGGTGTGGAGCAGACTCCGACCAGACGTCAGGGGAGCGCCCGCTGCAGCTTCATACCCTGTTTCACTTTTATCCGTTTCATCATCACGCGTGCCAAATCTACGGCAGGTCTGGTAAACTCGCAGTTTCATCGATCTCTGCAGGCACACAGATCTGTGCAGTCACAGGATTTCCTCTGAGGGCCCCTGGGGTGAATATCTGTTACCCAGAAAGCTTTCGACATCAAACCCTCGTGGCCAGCTCTGCGTTCTCACAGCAGCTACTGATCTTTACCTGGACT
>NC_086231.1:562500-612500 GCF_036321145.2 Pelmatolapia mariae | reverse complement strand
GCTGTAACTGAAATATTACATGTATGAAAATGTGTAAGCGGGGAATTTAGAGATGGGACCTTCATTTAAACCTCAGTGGACAGACGGCTGCTGTTTGATGTAGTTGCAGTTTATGAAAAAGCTCTTCGCCGTTTATCTACGAGTCAGACAGAAAAATTCATCTGGGACCGAGGAGGAGCGTTACAGGAGGAAGTACTGCAGTACTGAAGGAGAGAAATACTTCAACTGGACCTGCTGCTGACAGAAAAACACTGGATGCAAAAGTAAGACGAGAACACCTGATGTCCTGTTTGAAGGAGCCAGCTGCTGCTTCCAGCTTCACTCGGAGACTTCCAGACCGGAGGAGGATGTGTGCTGTCCGCTCTGTCGGGACGTCTCAGAGATCCCTTTACAGCATGCTGGGACATTTCTGCACGTGGTAGCCTCAAAGCCATTATTGTCCTGGTCTCTGCCTCTCTCTGGCTGATCAAGTTTTCAGGCCACATGTCTGTTTATTGTTATTGTCTCTCTCTCTCTCCTGTCCTCCTCTCTCTGCCTGGGCGGAGCTCATCTTGGGCGCCCGCCCTTGGCCCACACACCTGGTGTAATCAGGTGCCACGGATCTGCCCGATTGCCTGAGCCTCTATTTAAGATGGCGGCTCAGCACTCTTCTTCGCTGGATCGTTGAGTAACTCCCATTTGCTGGACCTGTTCGGTTCCCTGAATCTTGCGGTGTGGCGTGGCGTTGAGTGAAATGTGAGCGTGAGTGCCTGAAGAGGAGTAAGGAGCAAAGCGTGGAGAGCGAGAGTGGAGTGTGTTCCCTGGACCTGTTTCCCATCGATTCTATTCTGGATACTTATTACTCCTTTCCATATGTTATTATGTCATAAGCTATGATGTAATTGTGACAGGGCCGATACGTGGGGTGAACCCAGAAGACGACTCCATTGAGTTTCTCACAAGAATGTGAAGTTTTATTTGTCACATGGTCGGGGTCACATGTCACCAGTGTCAAACTCGAGGCTTTAGCAGAGAAACGCCCACTGACAGAAGAGCCACCGGGCCAAAGCGATGGCTTTGACTGGATCAGCGTTAACCCCGCTCCCTGACAGATAAAATTAATTCATGGACAGAGCCGCAGGGCCAGGAGCGCCAAAATGAATTAAATAAATACATAATTAAATAATTAATTAAATAAAACTGGAAATAAAGTATTTATTTAATGTTTTAAATGAAATGAATGGGCATTGTAATTGTAATTAATTAATGAAACATTAATTATTTAATGATGTACTTGATTCAGTCGTTTTGGCCCTCCTGGCCCTCCACAGTAAACGAGCCTTTCAGTGTTTCGTGCCCACTTTAAAGAGCCGTGACTTTACCCATATGGAAAAGATATATATAAATCTTATAATGTTTGTATCTGTCTTGTGTGAAACTTGTATGAAAAGCATACAAGAGTGAAAACAGATATAAGATCCCTAGAAAAATTATATAAATGAAACTTGTATGTTTTGGATACTTACTAAAACAATATATAAAAGTAATGAGAAATTGGCCACTTTCATGAGTAAATCATATAAGTTTTTACTATTTCTTTTCCATATGGGAAAGCTGTAACAGCGATCTTTGTTCCAAACGTCTCTTTATTTTTCATCGCTCATGTAGACGCTCTGTTCATCGCCTCGATGGTTCAACTCATGGCTCCTGAACAGGCCCTCTCCACATGCTGTCAGATAATAAAACACACAGAGGAGTTTCTTTGATATTTCAGCTGACGCCTCAAACACAGACTGAGTTTTAAGATCTTCAGGATTTCTTTGTATTTGTTTGTATTGCAGTCGATCAGAGAGCCGTGACTCAGACGGCCAGTGTTGGGAAGGTTACTTTTAAAATGTATTCCACTACAGATTACAGATTACATGCCCCAAAATGTATTTTGCAACGTATTCCGTTACTTTACTCAATGAGAGTAACGTATTCTGAATACTTTGGATTACTTAATATATTATCATACTTTTTACAACTACATCAATGTGATTTATTACTGTTACTGAAGGTCCGCGGCTCCGAAACGTAGTAAAGGGACCTCTGGCTAATACGGCGGGTTCGTGTCGGGCTCGTAGCTGAAAACTAGCTTTACTTTGTTATCTGGGTCAACTTTGCTTGCGAGAGACAGAGAGAGGCGTTGAAAGGCTGCTCCAACGGAACTTATTGTTTCAGAGGAAAACACGAACACAGTGTACAGTCGAGTCTTAATAGCTTACTTACAGCTGGGCTCGTCAGGCACTCTTCTTGGCTGCAGTGGTTATTATTATATTTACATGCTTCCAGCTCCCGTTTTTGCTCCGTGACAGCTCGGACTTTTCCTTTCTCTCCCTCCCTCGCTCACAGACACATAACGGGTATGGTAGTCCATTCTCCCTGCAGCACGGACTACACTGCCCATCAGGCTACATGCTTTAGGGCCATGCCTGTAGCATTCTGCCTTTTAGCTTAGCACAACAACAACAACAAAAAAGCGCTCTCTCACCCAGGAAACACATAGAGAGCGCGCGGCACCCTGTAACCATGGCAACCATAACGCTGCCGCCTGGAACAACAGAGCGTATCTGTCAAACAAACCCAAACAGTCCTGACCCGCGACAATATGAAACAGGAAAGTACCGCCGTGTAATCCATTTATTTCAACAAAGTAACTGTATTCTGAATACCACCTTTTTAAACGGTAACTGTAACGGAATACAGTTACTCATATTTTGTATTCTAAATACGTAACGGCGGTACATGTATTCCGTTACTCCCCAACACTGCTGCGACGCAGCGCTAACAGCAGCGCTGCGTCGCAGCAGTGTCTCCTCTGCTGAGAGAGCTGACGGTGGGAGCACTGAAGCTACTTTCTTTATTATTTAGCTCTAATTGTGGCTGCAGGTAAATTATTCACAGCGCGCCCTCAGCCCCTTCATAGAGGAGTCGCCCCCTGCTGGACATTAGACACACTGCCGGTTTAACACACGTCCACACTGGCTTCTTCGTCATAAACTGTCTGTGAATGTTAGAGGTTTACACGGTTTGTTTGGGTGTGATCAGAGAACCCAGCCATCCATTTACCTCCACGTATAAGGTCGCAGCTGGAGGGGTGGAGCCTATCCCACACAGAGGCGGGGCCCGCCCAGGACAGGCCAGTCTGCCGCAGACGAGAAAACAGTTTACGGCCAATCACATAACAGCATGAAGCTGTTATGCAACTTTAACTTCAGAAGTTAAAACACCCAAGAAAGAAAAGTAGTTCAGTGAATCAAAGACAACAAATGAAACCTGCTTTTAAACACATGATAACTGTAGAGCGTGCCGACACGTGCTCATGTTGACCTTTGACTTCATCACGTCTCCTCCACACTCTCCTCTCAGCTCAGCTCTGATCATGGCGATCTGTAGTCTGACATGTTGTGGCTTCACTCAGGTGTGGCTTCGCCCTGCAGGTGTAGAGTGAAGCTTCTGGGCTTCATCAGGTAAGAGCGCAAAATATGAGCGGCTCGTATATTTAATAATCCCAGGAGCTCACAGTGACTGTAATAACTGCTGTGTGTTCATAACGCTGAGTGTGAACAGGTGATTAGTCAGCAGGTGGAGACAGAGCTTCATCTTTAAACTCGCAGGTCTATAAACCACGTGCTGTGATCGCTCATCATCAGCAACAGAATAACAACAACATAAATACATAAAAATAATAACATTGTTTTACATTTAAGATAAGTGTTCAAACACACACACACACACGTTGTGTGCTGCTCCTCCTGGCAGGTGGAGGTGTGCTCACTCTGCCTGGACGAGCTTGTTTTCAAGTTCCAGTTAACATGGAAACTTTTCCCCGCTGCTGTCATTGACCCATTTACCTTCTCTCACACACACACACACACACTCACACTCACACACACACACACACACACACTCACACACACACACTCACACACACACACACACACTCACACACACACACACACACACACACACACACACACACACACACACACTCACACACACACACTCACACACACACACACACACTCACACACACACACACACACACACACACACACACACACACACATGTCTGGTTTGCTATCCTCGTGGGGACATCCCATTGACATAATGCTTTCCCTAGCCCCTTACCCTAACCCTAACCATTAAAAATGAATGCCTAACCCTAACCCTTACCCTAAACCTAACCATAACCTAATTGTAACCCTGACAGTAAAACCGCATTTTGAGTGTGAAAATTGCTTTCAACCCCGAGGGGACCTGGATTTTGGTCCCCACGGTGCAGAAAGTCCCCACCAGGATAGTAAAAGTCAGATTTTGGTCCCCACCAGGATAGTACGAACCCGTACACACTCACACACACACACACACACACACACTCACACACACACACACACACACACACACACACACACACAGTCATTTGTGTGTGGGTCTTGTGCTCCTCCATCGATCAGGGGAAACAGAAGGCTCCTGTTCCTCTATAAATACTCTGGCTGTCCTTGTGCACGTCTCCTTCATCTTCACCACCGCTCCTCTTCCTCCCTCTCTCCACCCCTGCTGCAGCTATTTCTGTCTCAATCTATAAACTCCGTCCACCCGGCCTGACCAACAGGTCACTCTCTCACACACACACACACACAGTTTAAATCTGGTGTACAGAGCTGAAGGTTTCAGATTCAAAGCAAAGGTGAAATATTTCAAACCTGCGTCTCTGACCGCATCACCCGCTCGTACAGACCGTCGTATCCTTCCACAGCGCCCTGACTGCACCCGTTACAACCTGAACTCTGTGGTTTCACACAGGAACAACACTTCGGCCATCTTTGTTTACAGGTGTGAAATGAGGAGTTTGAAGCTGTGATGAAGAGTGATCCTGTGGACTCTGTCCACTCCACCTGACTCTACATGAAGAAAACTGTGAGTGTGAACTGCAGACTGTCCAGTCCGGGGGAATAACTGAGGTCAGTGTGATATCTGACTGGATGCTGTGTGAGTGCAGTTTGTTACACATCGAGTCAAAGCGCTTTCATTAGAAAACAGCAGTGAAAGCACAAACACAAAGTGTGTGAAGCAAACGCACACACAGACACAAGATCATTTCATGCAGAGCACATTTCTCCTTCGCTGTTAAATAAAGAGGACAAAAACGCTGCGCGCACACACACACACACACACACACACTGATCCTGACAGATATAACTCTAAACACTTATTTCACAGTGTGTCAAAGGTTTAGACACACAACAGGAAGTGTTTCTTCATTGTTTGGCTGCACTGACACCAATCAGCTGATGCAATCAGCTCTACTTTATGCAATAAAATCTCTCTGCTGATGGATGTCAGGATTTTCTATCATGTTTCATAAGAAACTTGTGTTTTTGGTGTGATGTGCATGCAGATGCTGGAAACTGATTGTGTTGGGAAAAAAGATTTTATTACACAAAGTGAGCTGATTGCATCTTACAAACATCTGTTTGCAGGCAGATTTCCCGGCTGGGTGAGGGACAGCTGCAGTGTTGGACTCCAGGTGTGGTGACTCACACAGGCTCTCCTCCACAGTGCTCATTTATAAACGCCAACATCACGGCTAACAGCTGGATTATCCTGTTTCAGTGCAGCTAGCCAAACAGCGAACAGCCACTTCCTGCTGCAGACGGTGACGTGGACGTGGACATCCTGGTTCAACATGAAGTCATCGCTGCAGCAGCACAGTCGTCCTGATGTTCAGTTTTACTGTCCTTACTTTCCTCTGATCCTGTCACTAGTTAGCTAACATAAACTAATGCGAGTCTGTTAGCCTCAACCAACCACAGGACGTCACGCTCCGTACTGACAGAAGATGGCGCTAAACATGTTTTAAAACTTTAAACATGGTGTAAATGAGCCTTTATGTGTGTAGCGTTTCATGTCCCCTTCTTAAATAATCAGGCCCCATCTTATCTTAATGACCTTGTAGTACCATATCACCCTATCAGAGCACTTGGCTCTCACACTGCAGGCTTACTTGTTGTTCCTAGAGTATTTAAAAGTAGAATGGGAGGCAGAGCCTTCAGTTTTCAGGCCCCTCTTCTGTGGAACCAGCTTCCAGTTTGGATTCAGGAGACAGACACCATCTCTACTTTCAAGATTAGGCTTCAAACTTTCCTTTTTGCTAAAGCATATAGTTAGGGCTGGACCAGGTGACCCTGACGGTTTCTTACAGCAGTCTTTGAGTACGGTAACTTAGAGATGTGTTCAGTTTCCTGCCTCCTGGTTCGTCTCAGGTGAGTCAGGTGAGGGGTGGAGCGCCGTCACCTCGCCTGCTCCTTCAGCGGGGTGGTTTCTGCTGCGTCAGCGTTCAGGATCTCACCCAGCGATCGACACCTGACAGGCTGAGAACCGTGAAGCCTTTTCTGTTTGTCCCATAAAGGAAGAAACTCGAGCTTCACGTCAGACTGCGGAGTCAGCACTCTGAGGTCAGGTGGCTCGGCTAGCAAGAAACTCCAATAACTAATCAATAATAATCAATAAATTCACAAAATGAACAGAGACGGTCGCTGGTTCAGGATAAATAATTTAATGTGGTTACAGGAGCCCGGAGCGGCACACAGAGGTCACGCTAACACGCCATAAACACGCCGCCGGGGCACACCGTCCTCAACATGCTGGAAACAAAGTGACGCATTCAGACTGCGCTGTTTGTAACGTGAAACATGCTGAAATTAACGGCAACATTTTTCCACATTTAGCTCAAAACCTTACAAAAACATGTTTTTTCGAATAATTTTTTTTACAACATTTAGTAAAATATTTTTTTAACTTTTCATATTTAAAACACATTTTTAAATGTTAAATCTAAATCTTATATTTAAATCTAAATCTAAATGTTAAATCTAAATGTTACAGGAAACTAAATATTTAGGCTAACATGCAAATTTATTGTACGGATCAACGGAAATACCAAAATAAAAGCTTTACGAAAACCTCCGGTGCAAAAGTGTGCTGGTAGTGGTCAGATTGTGTCTGCTCTCCCCTGATGGTCACTTCTCACCGCTGCTTCACTTCTTGCCTACGAGCATGTCCAGCGATTTAGCTGGACATGTGCTGCAGCGATTGTGAGGGTGAACTACTGCTGAACCTTTGGATGGCCGACGAAACGGATCTTCCGATGTTCTCAGCTAAATCGCTGGACGTGCTGGTAGGCAAGAAGTGAAGCAGCTCATGGCGGTGAGAAGTGACCATCAGGGGTCATTTCACCCCTGATGGTCACACACAGCCCCGGGGCTGTGTCTGCTCTCTCCCGGGGCGTAGCATACCGATGTTTTGTCACGTCCCGCGGCGTTCCTGAGGAACCTTCCGCGTTCTTATGGTCCGCGCCGGGTTATGGCTGAATCCCAGTGGAATGACGGTCCCGCGGTAATAGACGTTCCAGCCCTAAACCTAACCTTATTCCTAACCTTAACCAGCAGTTAAATGGCGTAAAATAGTGTTGTCCAAAGTGATTTTAAGAAAATGAACGAACATGTGTAGATTGAGTCCAAACGGTTCTCATGTGTTCTCCTTTTTCCGGAGGTTTTCGTAAAGCTTTTATTTTGGTATTTCCGTTGATCCGTACAATAAATTTGCATGTTAGCCTAAATATTTAGTTTCCTGTAACATTTAGATTTAATATTTAAAATTGTGTTTTAACTATGAAAAGTTACAAATATTTTACTAAATGTTGTAAAAAAAAAAAAAAAGGACTCGTTTTGAGCTAAATGTGGAAAAAATATTGCAGTTAATTTCAGCATGTTTCACTTTACAAACGGCGCCACATAGTGTGAACATGTGTGAAATCATAACTGTGGAACTAACAGCAGAGAACAGCGAGCACGCAACGACTCCTCGAGCAGAAACACCACCATCATCATCATCATCAGCGCAGTAATCCGGATACTCCGGCCAGTCACACATGTGCGTCTCATCCACGCCAGGTTCAGGTTTTCTCTGATTCATGGAGAATAGAACATCTGCTGACGGTTTGAATTTTACTGATGAAGAGCAGCCTGTAGTTAAAGGATGGACGTTTGTTTATTTAACCGGTTTGAACAGGTCACATGTTTCTGTGTTCTGCTGTGAATGAAGTTTATGAGACCTGAAAATCACTTCTTAATGATGTGGACGTTTATCTTAAAGCAGCTTTTCAACAGCAGTGACGTCCTCTTTGTTTGTGACACTAAACTTTGGCCTGAATCTGGAGCCTGACGGTGATGAGGAGAGAAACTCTGTCACAGCAGGGTAACAACAGTCCAGCACCAGCAGGTGTGTGTGTGTACAGGTACAGCTCTCTGAGCTGTGGATCAGGTGGTGATGGAGGACGCTGGATCCTAGCTGCGGTTGTTTGGCTCTTTGTCGACCTTTTTGTGTGTTTTATGTGAGTTTTGTGTGTCTGTGTTAAATTACTGTGGGAGTCCTGGAGGAAGCCTTCCTCTGCTGAGGATGAGGTTCTCCTTTGTTTCCTGTTTGTGTGTTTCTGCAGAGGCGACACGCCTGCATCCTGTTGCCCTGTAGCACTGTGTGTGTGTGTGTGTGTGTGTGCGTGGTGTACTCGCTCTGACAGGTGGAGGTGCTGTTGTGCTAATGTGACAGCTGGTTCTGCTGCTGTCTTCACATCACTGCTCTGGTTTTTTGTGTGTAGTTATGGTGCCTCATTTCACCCTGCGTGTGCGCGCGTGTGTGTGTGCGTGTGTGTGTTAGGAGGAGGCCGGCTTGCTGTAGTCTTCGACTCCGGTGATGGTGGCCTTGCAGAAGAAGCAGTCCTTGTTGTTCATCAGGTGCTGGTTGATGCAGGCTCTGCAGAGGAAACAGGAAGTTACGCTGATCATGTGATCGTCTGCAAACAGCTTTGAGCATTAAAGGTGTTTATGTGTGACTGAGCTGCGCTGACACGTCTTCACAGCGTTTTGCTGTTAGAGGGTTACTGTGAGCACGTGCAGCAGCGAGCTGAGGGCCAGGTTACAGCTGTGGGAGGCGACCTGCCTCCAAACACTCAAGACAGATGAAGGCGAGCCAGGACCTGCTGGCTAAGTCATCTGTGCGGATCTCTTTGTAAGACCACACTTAGGTCGTGCTTTTGGTTCTTTGGGACGATGCTTGTCACTGCTCTGCATCACTTCCTGCGCCCACCCCATCAGAGTGAGCCATATTTAAAGAACAGCGGCTAACCTGAGCAGCTCTAACGAAGCTGTCGGGGGATTTTCTGTCTCAGGGTTTATCAGATTGTTTCTGTTGTATTTCCTCCCTCTTCAGCACGTTTTGAGCTCTGCATGGACGAGCACCGACATACATCAGAGATCTTTTACATCCCAGCAGGTCCCTGAGGTCATGTGATCAGGGCTTGCTGGTTGTCCATCGTACGCGGCTGAAAACAAAAGTTGACAGAGCTTTTGTAACTGTGGCCCCCAGACTATGGACCCCTCTCCCTTTGAGCTTCAGCCCTGTGGACTCAGCAGTCTCTTTTATAAAACAGCTAAAATCGCATCTTTTAAACTTGCTTTTGGTTCATTTTTGTTTCTGTGTTTTAGCGTTTCTGTGAAGCACTTTGTGATTTTTATTTTGAAAGGTGCTATACAATAAAATGTTACTTTAGATGTTTTTTAATGGTGGTAATATTGGTTTGAAGTTTTTGGCTTTTATTTTGAAAGGTCCAGTAAGAATAAAGAATAATGTGGCAGAATTAAGATTATTTTTCTCACAGTGTTTAAGTCGTTATTGAGCCAAGAAAGCTGCCAGAGGACCGACAACACAGAACTGTCCAATCAGACGACACGACGTTTGATCCGTTTTGAAGCTTCGTTTCACCCGGCGTGATGTGTGACCCACACACTGAAACCTGTCTGTGTGTTTTAGAGGGGCCCTAGTGAACGCTCAGAGCTGCTCTCGCAGGTCCGTTTGTCACGAGGAGGAATCAGCTGGTTCACCCGGTGACAGCGCTCTCCATCACGCTGCAGTAATCCATACGGCCGCTGAGTCGGCGTGCCAGCTCAGCTAAATCAAGTGCACCTTCAGGATAGCATGAAATATGCATCCAGATATGAACGAGGTCTGCGCCCACGGCGGCGTCCAGCTGCAGTAAGGAAACGGCTGACTCACACACACAGGCGAGAGTGTGTGAGTCAGCCATATCTGTGTGTGTCAGGACGTCTGCAGGATCAATCTCACACTGTCAGGATCCTGCTTGCCCGACACTCGCCGTCACGTCATCAGCTGTACCGAGCAGGGCGTTCTTCATCGCCGTCTCAGCGTCCTGTAAACTCGGGATGTGCTGACCGCCACCAGCATGTTTGAGACTCAGAATGTGGCGTTAGTGCCAGTGTTACGATAAGGTTATGGTAAGGGGCTATCTATTATGTCAATTAGATGCCCCCCAAGATATGAATACCCGACGTGTGTGTGTGTGTGTCTGTGTGTGTGTGTGTGAGAGAGACTCACTTGCAGGACTTGTGTGAGCAGGGCTTGAAGATGGCAGAGATGGGGTGAGCGTAGCAGATGGGACAGAGGTCTTCCTCGCTGGTGGGCTGAGGACAGAAAGACAAACTCATCAGTCACTTTGTTGTCTCTGTTGCCGGCGTTCGCCCCAGTGCATGATGGGACATGTGAGTTAACGCTGCGGGCGCGAAGGGAAACACTCTTCCCGCAGACATCAACACCCGCTCTTCACACTCGCTGCCTTCTCAGCCCATCTGCTCCCTTCATATGTTTTCACTTCACAACCTTTCTTCACTCGATTCAGCCTTCACTCCTCCCTCCTCCTCACCTCCTCCCAGCACCTCCCTCCTGCTCCTCCTTCCTTGCACACGTCTGTAAAGTTTAGGTGCCGCTCAGCGCGCTCATCAGCCATCACAGAGTGAAACTCCCACAGAGGTGAAAGGTCACACTGACAGTTTAACAAACGGCGTCGCGTAAAAAAAGCAGTTCCTCTGACAACCAGCAGAGGCAGCAGAGAGTCAGACGCCATGTTAAAATGACCCGTTTACAGACTGATACACAAGCTGTTTGGTCTACATAGATCATTTAAAGTCTGCATCACTAGGGGCGTGGCCTCTGACTGACAGGTGGCTGATAGGTTGAACTGGACCTCTGCATCCTGTTTGTGCTGTTGGAGCCTTTTGAATGAGTCATGTGACCAATAACATGGCTGCTGTGAGGTTACTGTAGTAACAGAGCGTCCAGAAGGCGGAGCTCCAGTTTCTACCTGGGCGTGACTGCGTGCCCATCAGCAGCCGTCTCTGCTGCTGTGGATAACACCAACACAGATCTCTACCTGCAGAAAACCAACATTCATCATGACAACGCTGCCACAAACCTGTGGGTGATGCTGCACCCACTCATCTGAGGGAAACACAAAGACTTTCAAAATAAGAGAGAAAAATGTTAAAAACGTGCATAATGATTCCAGCCTCCCAAATCCTGAGCTGCTCTGTGTGGCAGCACGTCCACACAAATCCCTCCTTTATTTATTCCTTCCTTTGACTCCCACCCTCCCGCTGTCCACCCGTCTCTCTCGGTTGCATCCACACAGCACGAAGCCTCCAACCTATCAACACCTGGATGTCACGCCTCCACCTCCTCCTGCACGTCCTCCTTTATTCCTCCTCTGTCACTTTTCACCACCCACTGCACACAGCAGTCAGGCTGCTGCTGAGAAGAAAACCTCCTGAAATAATCTCGTTCAGACTCTGAACACACCGTCATTTGAATCGGTAGAGTTTGACTTGGACGAGCTTTAAACATGTTTTCAGAAACAGGTGGAGTCTGTACACTGTTCAAAGAATGAAAGCAGCACTTTTGAATCAGAGTACAGCATCAAGTCTGTGAAACTGGGATTTTGATCTGGTCAGTTCATTAGAGGAGGTGTAATCAGCTACTGTGCTGTTAATGAAATTACCAAGACCTCAGTGAGACCCCCCCAAACAGGAAGGGTTTACAGCTGGAGGACTCTGATAGCTGATAGCTTAGCTGAAACACCGGCTGAGCAGCGCAGTGTAAGCTGTGCAGTGCAGCGGGGAGCCACTTCATAAATGGACTGGACCCGTGTCATCGCCTGCCCTGGTGCAGTGGGTCGAAGATGAAGATACTGATACCAAAATCCAACAGCACAGCTCCATGATGCTTCAGTCCATCCGACGCCGCCAGGCTACACCTCAGTGATGAGCTGGTCCAGATGTGGGAGGAGTTCCCCAGGATGCCATCCATCAACTCATTAGGAATGGCGTGTGTAGAAGATGCGTGGCAGACTCGACCACGTTCTTGTACTTTCAAACGCTTTCCTTTATTTCGGTTGTCGTCACTTACACACCGAGCCAGCCACACATACACAACTCAGGACCCAGTTCATTCTTTTTATGCGAAGAGGCGTGATTGCTGATGTGTCAGCCTTCCCTGCCGCCACATCACAAACCACGCCCACCACAGCGTGACATCAAGCATGTGTACAAGCACATGGGGGCCGTCCAAACTACCGAGCGGCCCGCTGCATCACATTTTCACATTGATTTTCGGGGCGTCTTTGAACTGAGCCCTCTGTAGGCTGATCACTTCCATTTCCATCGACCGACGTGGCGTCCTGACACACCACCCCGTCCACATCAGTGCAGATATCAGCAGGATTTTCTGATGTGGTTTTTTGGGGTCACCCTTATTCTCCCTGAGTGGCAGGTGTGGGTTATAAACAACCAAAATTCCTAATAAGTTAATTAAAAAACTCACAGCATGCCGTCAAAAGCTGCTTTCAGGGAACACGCGGCAGGCGGGAACCCTCCTGTCGGGTGATTACCAGTCACCTCTGCTTTCTTCCTCTCTCTCTCCTCCTCACCGCCGTTAATCCCCTGCGTTTAGAGGAATCAATACTCTCTCCCTGGCTGCGTCTCCTTTCAGCACCTCCTCCTCCTCGCCTGACACCTTCCTCTCCTCTCTGCCGCTGATTGTTCATTTAAGTCTCTGAAGACTCTGGACCTCTGACACCTCACTCTCTCAGCTCAGTCCGCTTCCCTTCACATTTTCCTCCCACCTCACCTTCATCTCACTTCATCACCTGATGTTTTTCTCTTCTCGCTGCTTTTCGACTGAAGATTAGAGAAGAAACCATTTACTGAAAACCACCTTTGTTTTCCAGAATCAGCTCCAGTCCTGAAACCAACCTGCGACTCTCTGCTCTGCGTCTGAACACTTGTGTTTGTGATGAAAGAATCCCGTCCCTTTAAATTTATTCTGCTTTTAAAGCTAATTGTGCAGCTCTCGACTGAATGAGGTCACATAATGAGCTGAAAGCAGCAGCTGACATGAGTGGAAAAGTGGCAAAAAGATGGAAATGAGCTGCTGGTGACAAGCCGACTGCATCTACAGCAAAGCGGCTAAATGTTAAAATTATGTTTTCATATGAAGTGATTGACGCCCACTCGAAGGTGTGAAATGCTCTGATAACAGTGGAGTGGGTCTCTCCTCAGACTGGGAAACAGATCAGTGTCAGAAGAATTACAGAGCTCGTGTTTTTCACAAGAATGGGCCGACTGAAGCCTTTGACCGGTCCTCGTCACACAGTCGACAGTGAGAGAACCTGCACAGGTGTAGCCCACCTGTCAGGCAGGGACCGCTGGGATAGCCTGCAGAGCCCCGGTGACCCAGAACTGGACTCGTGCTTCAGGGACCTGAAGGATCAACTTCAGCTTTAAACGCTGATGTGCAGTTTGTGTCCTGACATGTGACCCATAAACTGTAAATAAAAGAGGCCAGTCTGACCTGACCTGTTGCTTTTGTCTCGACAAAACTGGAGCTCCGCCTTGTTGGACGCTCTGTTATTGGTCACATGATGTCATTAAAAGCGCTCCAAAAGGCTCCGACAGCAGAAACACGGTCCAGGTGAAGCTAGCAGCTACAGCCACCTGTCACCATCCACCTGTCAGTCAAAGAGGCCACGCCCCTAACAATGCAAACATCCCCCCAGCATACAGGTGTTACGAAGGGGGAACTAAACATTTCTGCTGATAAGGAGCAGAGAGATGGTCACTTCCTGTCTGACAGGATCAAACGTAAACACTTTCATTGACACTTTTTTCTGCAGGTAAACTCGTGAGTCGTGCACGCTCATGCACTCCTGCTGCTTCTCTCCATCTGCTCCTCGTCATCTTTAGCTCCTTCTCGCCCTCTTCTTCTCTAAATCTGGTGTGAAAGCGCAGCCGCTGGAGTTTCCTTCAGCCGCCGCCTCCTCGCTCTTCAGCAGCTGTCGCTCTGATCCCACCTCCTCCACATGGCCACACGTATGCAAATCATCATCAACCTCTGACTCCATTACAGGAGACTTCAGATAGTTCAGCTCATTAATATTCATTCTAACAGATGAAGTAAGAGAGAGCAATCCATCCTTCAAGACCTCAGTGAAATTTAACCGTTAATGGTCTGGGAACGTATTTATACTGGCCACAGTGTAAGTCCTCATCAACCAGTGAGAATGCAGCATGATGCATGGATCACTGACATGCTGTTTCCACTGTATAAATAATTACAACATCTGGAGACAACATCAGTCCATCCACAGGGGCCACGCTGAGCTGACATACGTGTGCCGAACACTCTGCAGACACAGCAGATAAGAACATGTCCTGAGACTTCCTACAGTGGACCGATTACAGTCACTCACTGCAGCATCACGCTGGCCTATCAGCTTCTGAGTGCAGGATGCTGAGGGTTAGCTTGACGTGGCCTTTCGGGCTGATTCTGGCTCATGGGCCATAATTTGGTCACGTATGACCAAGAGTTGGTGTTTGGAGCCCATCCCATCAGATAAAACAGGGGTAGAGAACTCCAGGCCTCGAGGGTCGGCGTCCTGCAGGTTTTAGATGTGTCCGTGATCCAACACAGCTGATCTAAATGGCTAAATGACCTCCTCAACATGTCCTGAAGTTCTCCAGAGGCCTGGTAATGAACTAATCATTTGATTCAGGTGTGTTGACCCAGGGTGAGATCCTGCAGGACACCGACCCTCGAGGCCTGGAGTTCCCCACCCCTGAGATAAAGAGTGTGAGTCTGTACACCTTGGACCGGTCACCTGTCTGAGGACGGTTGGACCAGAGCACGGTTTGGTTTTGGTCTAAAGTGTCTGACATGAGAATCAGCAGTCTGATGCTGACGTTCTCAGCTGAAGAAAGGTCTCAGGGTCTTCAACATGGACAGATGAATGGTGCAGAAGCTGAAGAGGAGGAGGAGGAGGCGCTGAGAAGCGTGAAGGTGAAACTGGTTGAAAGACAGAAGCAGTGGGAACGAGCTTGACTGAGTCTGGGCTCCGTCGTGGGTTGAGGAGTTTGGAGTACAGCTGCTACTCCTCCACACTGGGAGGAGCCAGTTGAGGTGGTTTAGCATCTGTGCTGGAAGCCTGCTACAGCCTCTCAGGTGAGGTGTTTCAGGTGCGTCCAACTGGCCCAGCAGAGATCGCTCGTGTCTTGGCTAACTTGGGAACACCTCAGTGCCCCCTGAGCTCATGGAGAAGGTGATCTGTGCATCTATTTTAAGACTGCTTCGGTGACCCTAACATATGTGTCTTTGGATGGGAGGAGGAAACCTGAGAATCTGGAGAAAACTCAGAAAAGTGAAGATAAAACATGCAAAACTAAAAATGTTTGGGAAGAAACAAGTTTATCTGAGCTGTGACAGCAGGAGCTGGTTTGCTGTGAGGAGAACAGAAACAAACTACAGTAAGGATCATCACTGTGCAGCATCAGAGGACCTGCACACTCGCCTGAGTGAGAAGCCACCTGCGGAGCTGAGGACGCACGAGGACGGGATTCACCGAGAGGAAGAAACAGGAAGCAGCCGCGTATGGAAATGATGATCAGAGGAACATTAGCATGAATGTGCTCGCTGTAACAGGTTACTGAAGCCACAGGAGTCATTCTTCTGTTCTCGCTATCACAGCCACCTCATCACACCTGTCCTCTGAGGCCTGTGGGCTAGGTGTGTAGGCCACGCCCATTACGCAACAGACTTTAGAACATTTTCAGCGCTTTACCTGGCACAATGGCACGACACGGGTAAAGCAGACTCCATTCACAAAAACATGAGTCTGACGCGATAAACACAGGAGCCTGCATCGGTCAGCTTGAGTCTTCGTCCTCAGAGCATCGTTTAACAAATCAGCGAGCTCTGCTGTTCACATCCAATTTGAAGTTCAGGTCTGGTTTCACACTTTGATTCATTTCTAGCTGCAGGAGAACTCTGAGGAGAAACACCGACAAAACGTTACCGAAGAAAAGCGTCGTAGCTCAATGCTCGCTGATGTGAACGATATCGTGTCGTTCTGCATCTCACACCAACACGGTCACATGACAACAAATTCACAGGAAGATTTCTGCTGACAGTTCAAACAACCTTAGAGAGTTTCACGTGTCTCTGAATCCAGCTGTCAAACACAAGCTGTAACTCGGCTCATTTTCTGTCCTCTGGTTTATAATTCAGCTCAAAGGGGGAGGAAGGCGACAGTGAAGGATTAGGATGTCAAACACAAAGATGAGACCCAAGTTTGGGGAACCCGAGGCTTTCAGAGCGTGCACAGACTGGCACGAACATAACGAGGACACGAGAACACGAAATGTAAGATGGATGGCCTCAGAACAACAAGGAGGCAAAGACAAGCAGAGAAAAACACACAGCCTGCAGAGGAGGCTCGACTCAGAGCCACGAAAGACTCCGAGAAGCCGACGGGATTCGCCGAGGGCCAAACGTCCCATCGCCATGTCTGAGGGGACCGTCCATAAAATTCCATCTTCCTTCATTTCCACCAAAAACAGCTAAAGTTTTTATTTTGAAGGGCTTCAATAACCTGAGAGTCACTTGTGTCCTTGAGTCTCTGACAGCACTGTGAGAGTACTCTGTCTTCTGTATTACTGCATGATAACTGGGTTTTTAGTTCATGTACTTTGTTCACGACTGGAGTCGAATGTCCTGGCTGCTGATTGGTGCTTTATGTTTTTTTTCCCAAATCTCTTTATTTGGTTTTCCAGTCTTCTCTTTCCATAAAGATGACAAAGATTCAAATATAACTGGTTACATATATACGGTAAAAGTTGAACAGAATGGAAAAAACACAAAAAAACAAACAACAAAAGAAAGTTGAACAGAGGATGTTATTTGTCAGACTACCAATGAGGCTCAGTGATCGTTTATATCTGTACTGTATTGAAGAGATCTATAAAAGGTTGCCAGGTTGAAGAGAATTCTTCCAACCTCCCCCTTAGTAGGAGTTTAATTCTTTCCAGCTGCAAATGTCTCAATACATCTTGTGTTAACGCTGATGTGGTAGGAGGCACTTTGTTTCCAGTTTAGTAAAATTAAGCGGCGTGCTAGCAGCGTCACAAAACATATTAAGTTATTTTGGGTGGCTGACAAATCTACAACAGCCGGCTTCACTCCAAATAAAGCACAGATTGGGTCTGGCTTCAGTGTTTGTATCTTAGACGAGGTTTGAAAGACATTATTCCAGTATGTTGTTATACAGGGACAAGTCCAAAACACATGCGCCAGTGAAGCAGGTTGCTTCTTTCGCAGGACGAGTTTACATTGGGGAACATTTTTGACAGTTTCAACTTTGATAAATGGAGTCTATGTAACACTTTGAACTGTAAGAGTCCATGACGAATACAAACAGAGGAAGAGTTTACATTTTCCTGGGCTTTTGTCCATTGACCATCTGTGATTCTCATACCAAGGTCACACTGTCAGGCCTCTTTCAGATGATCAAGCGTGGTAGTTCCATCCAGTTGTGACAATGCATTGTGAATTTTTGTTATTAGTCCTTTTTTGAGTGGGTCAAACTGGAATAAGTTATCTAAGGTAGAGTCTGGGGGCCGATCTGGAAAGGATGGAAAATGCCTCCTTACAGAGCTTCTGATCTGTAAGTATTTGAAGAAGTCATTACTGTGCAAGTTACATTTTTCTTGCAGTTGCTGGAATGTGGGAAAAACCTTGTTGATGAATAAATCCTTTGTTGAGTGCAGCCCCTTATGGTTCCATTGGAGAAATGAGATGTTTGAAAGTGATGGTGTGAATGTTGCGTTATTCATGAGTGGAGTTAGTATGGAGGCTTCCTTCCACCCGTAATGTTTCCTTACCTGTGTCCAGATTTTCACTGTATGAGAGACTACAGGATTCTTAAGGTCGTGTTTAGGGAGAGCTGAATAGATCATAGCTTCTAATGAGGAGGGATAACAACTTTCACTTTCCATCGCTGTCCAGTCGGCCCCCCGAATGCGCAACCAAAACGACACGGAACGAACATTACATGACCAATAATAAAGACGGAAGCATGGTAACCCCATCCCTCCCTGACATGGCGGTCTCTGCAGGTAGCCCTTCTTGATTCTTGGGTTCTTTCTGTTCCATATGAAACAGGATATTAAGGAGTCTAATTTATTAAAAAAGGCTTATTTAATCACAATAGGGATACACTGAAATAAAAATAAGAATTTGGGAAGAATATTCATTCTAACAATGTTTATCCTTCCTGCTAGTGAAATTGGTAGATTAATCCATTTGTCTATGTTATTTTTGGTTTCATCATATGATTTAGAGTTCCTTTAGAGTTGACTGGGAACAGCACACCTTTGGATAAATTCAGTTTGTACCCTGACACTTCTCCAAAGTTTTGCAAAATCTCCATGATGACTGGGACTGATTTTGCAGGGTTAGAGAGATACAGTAGTAAATCATCTGCATAAAGCGAGACTTTATGTTCTGCTTTTCCCATCTAATCCCCGTATATTCTTCTGTTGAGCGCAGTAGAAGAGCTAAAGGTTCAATAGCTAATGCAAAAAGCAGAGGTGAGAGAGGACAGCCTTGCCTTGTTGAGCGATTCAGATCGAAATAGTCGGAGTGGACATTGTTTGTTTGTACCGACACTTTTGGTTGGATGTATAGTAGTTTAACCAGAGAAATAAATTTAGGGCCAAATCCGAACCTCGACAGGGTCGAGAAGAGATAATCCCACTCCACCCTGTCAAAGGCCTTCTCCGCATCCAAAGAAAGTAAAATATCAGGGTTTGGATTATGCTTGTCTTGCGTATAGATAATGTTTAGCAGTCTCCTAATATTAAAAAACAACTGCCTGTCTTTAATAAATCCTGTTTGGTCCTGAGATATAATTTTTGGCAGAACTGTTTCCAGGCGTGTTGCTAAAATCTTTGCAAATATCTTATTATCTACATTAATTAAACTGATCGGTCTATATGAAGCCAGGTCTAAAGGGTCTTTTTCTTTTTTATAGATCACAGAGATGCTTGCCTGATATAGAGTCGGGGGTAGGGTTTTTTTGTCCAGCGCCTCATTATATACTTCTAGTAACAGAGGTGAGAAATGGTCTTTGAAGGCCTTGTAAAATTCCGAAGTGTAACCGTCTGGTCCAGGAGCCTTGGAGTTTTGCAAATTATTTATTGCTTACTGTATCTCTTGTATAGTTATGGGTTTTTTGAGTTGTTCTACTTTTTCTGAGTTGATTGTAGGTACATTAAACTTGATAAAGAACATCTCAAAAAGTGCTTTGACCTCACATCCTCTTTCAATATGCTGTGACGGATTTTGTTCTGTTTTTAAAAATCTGTTATATCATGTCCGTCCACATTTGGCACACATCGTGTGTGTGTGTGTGTGTGTGTGTGTGTGTGTGTGTGTGTGTGTGTGTGTGTGTTGCTGATGTTTTGGGGACATAGATCTGTTTACACAGTCACACTGTGAGGACTAAAAAAGGACATTAATCATTCAATATTAGCATGAAGACCTGCATGTGTGTGAAAGTTAATGTAATGACCTCTCTGAGTGTGTGTGTGTGTGTGTGTGTGTGTGTGTTACACAGCAAAGCTCCCCTGTGGCTCAACACTGACTCACAGACAAATGATGGCATGCTGCTGAAGGAGCGTGGAGGTGATGGAGGAGAAGGGGAGACACGAGGAGCAGGAGCGATCAGATGGTGACTGATGAAAAAGTCATTGTTAGGACTGAGTCCGCGGCCTTGTGTTGGCCACGCCACAATGTTTGAAACGTCCTCCACGCCAGTGGTTTTGTTTATGTCCATGAGAGAGGGCAGTGGACTCGACCTCTGACCTCATCAGAACCTTTCTAATGTCGTAAACAGAAGCGTGAAAATGTCCGACATTACAGCCGAGAGTGTGGCGGTGCAGAGGGCGCTGCAGCACCCCCCGCTGGCCCCGTGAGACAGTGCAGATGTATTCTGTATGTAAGTAATTTGACACACATACACAAACTTTTTACAGTGGAGCGAGGACGGTTCAAACACGCGTGTCTGCACAGCCGACAGCATGAAGCTCAGACACACAAACCAACACAAAGATACACAAACGACCGCAGAGTTCTTCATCTTCCAGCTGCTGCCTTTAGGGGGCGCCACAGAGGATCATCTGCCTCCATCCCAGCAGCCTCCTCTGCACGTCCACCTCCACACGAACCTTCTCTGAGGTCCTCCTCTGAGGTCCTCCTCTGACTTCCTGCCTGGCAGCTCCATCTTTAATAAAGAGCTGAGCCGAGCCTCTGGGAATAAATGTATCACTAACATTGTCTCTAAAAACATAATTTCCTCAAACTATTGTTAATCATGCTGAATTTAGCTGCACCGATGTGTTACAGTCACATCACAGGAAGTGAAAATCTCCTTTCCACACTCTGCAGACCGACCCGCAGACACCATCATCGTCTGCAAGCTCGAAGCAGCGAGAGTTTAGGTTAGCAGAGCGACGTCTCCTCGGCGACTCCATCAGACGACAGAGGTGATCACCTGATTTTTAGCAACTTACAATTCAGATGTTTGGCTGTGACTGGTTTTTCTAACACTCTCAGACGACTGCTGTGTGATAGGACCCGAACTGCCAACACCAGCGTTGGTATCAGATCGATATTTGGATGTGTAAACCGCGCTCTGCAGGCATCTGCAGCCGTGCCGTCCTTGCAGGAAAACAGAAACTTAAAGCTTTCTGCAGACAACCATCGAGCAGCTGTCGGGTCACAGACGCTGAGTAGCGAGCAAATAAAATAAATACCACAATCTGTCACAGGAAACTCAGAGACGCGGTGTGTGTGTGTGTGGGGCAGCTTTGATGTGGCCTGCAGGCTGCATGTGTGCAAATCTGAGTCCTGACGGCAGACGGTCTGAGGGCAGCGAGGCCCACAGGAGGACGGCCGATGTCATCAGTGGACCGAGAGTCCAAAATACCAGAGGAGGAGAAAATGGGGCAAAAACAAAGAAGTGTGGGGGCGGGAGGAGGAGAGACAGGCAAGCATCCACAGAGCGAGCGAGGGACAGATGACAGAGGACGCTAATGATGAGGAGCAATCATGACTTCATCAACGGAGAGCAAAGGCAGCACGTGATCATCCGCTCAGACGTCACTGAGTGTTTGGGTTTCATTATCCCATCGATGAAAGGACGGAGAGCAGAAAGTGTTCAGCTAATCCACAAAACAACTTTTTTCAAAACTAATTTAAGAAAATTAAAAATGTCAAAAATTAAGACGAATAAGAAAAGATGAAGTATAATCTTCAGGCTCTTATGAAGAAGCTGGGACACAAACACTCACCCGTCCAGTTTCTGATGCTCAACCGACTCACAAGGAAGAAATCTAACCAGATCCTTACTCTGGATGGCATTACCTTGGCCTCCAGTAACACTGTGAGGAACCTTGGAGTCATTTTTGACCAGGACATGTCCTTCAAGGCACATATTAAACAAATATGTAAGACTGCTTTCTTCCATTTGTGCAACATCTCTAAACTTAGAAATATCCTGTCTCAGAGTGACGCTGAAAAACTAGTTCATGCATTTATTACTTCCAGGCTGGACTACTGTAATTCATTATTATCAGGAAGTCCTAAAAACTCCCTGAAAAGCCTTCAGTTAATCCAAAATGCTGCAGCAAGAGTCCTGACAGGGACTAGAAAGAGAGAGCAGATTTCTCCTGTATTGGCTTCCCTTCATTGGCTTCCTGTTAAATCCAGAATTCAAAATCCTGCTCCTCACATACAAGGTCTTAAATAATCAGGCCCCATCTTATCTTAATGACCTTGTAGTACCATATCACCCTATTAGAGCACTTCGCTCTCACACTGCAGGCTTACTTGTTGTTCCTAGAGTATTTAAAAGTAGAATGGGAGGGAGAGCCTTCAGTTTTCAGGCCCCTCTTCTGTGGAACCAGCTTCCAGTTTGGATTCAGGAGACAGACACTATCTCTACTTTTAAGATTAGGCTTCAAACTTTCCTTTTTGCTAAAGCATATAGTTAGGGCTGGACCAGGTGACCCTGAATCCTCCCTTAGTTATGCTGCAATAGACGTATGCTGCCGGGGGATTCCCATGATGCACTGGGTGTTTCTTCTTCACTCACTATGTGTTAATAGACCTCTCTGCACTGAATCATACCTGTTATTAATCTCTGTCTCTCTTCCACAGCATGTCTTTATCCTGTCTTCCTTCCCTCACCCCAACCAATCACAGCAGATGGCCCCGCCCCTCCCTGAGCCTGGTTCTGTCGGAGGTTTTGGCCTCAGACCCCGAGGTCATCAGCTCGATGCCAATACTCAACCACACAACAGAGTCTGAAGCTTTTCTCACCACAGCTGAACTGAAGGCTTCATCTAAAGGGGCGGTGCCAGCATGGAGCACGAGCGCGTTCAGAGCTTTTACCTCCACTGATGTAAACTTAACACAGCACAGAACAAAAATACAGCAAAACAAAGACACACAAACCAAAACTATTGTAGTATTTAGTTAAAACGACTGCAGCTCTGATTTAAGGTTTAACACCTGTGTGATTTCAGTGACCTGAGATCTGCAGGTGATGCACCTGTACGCAGAAAACAGCCCTGTGACGTGTAACTGCAGTCACGCTGTCAGTGGCATCCTGTCCTCAGCATTAATCTGCTCTCTGACTGATCCCCAGTGCTGATTGGCTGCTCAGGTACAGTCACAGTTTCATCATCACAACATTAAACAGACCACGAGCGTACCGAGGTAGTGGTGCCCGCTTTTTGAAAATTAAGTTCAAAGGTCACGTGTTTAAACGCACCTTAAACATAGAGTTGGATGTCTCGAGTGCCAGTCTTGGTCTCGAGACCACTTTTACATGGTCTCAGTCTTGCTGTCTCAGATCGACATGTGGTCAACAGTATCCATGACACACAACGTAACGTTCGATAATGTGTCATTTCAAAAGCATCAGCTGTAAGAGCCGTGCTTACAGAGTGCTTTGTAGTGAATCAGAAGAGTCGACTCCCATTGAGCGAGAGCCGGCTCCTCACTTAATTTCCTTTGGCTGCTCAGCTCTCACACAGTGGCTCAGCTATGCTCCAATCCCTCCATATTGTGGCCAATCACGTGCGAGGATATAGGATCATATCATTATGTGAAAAACAGAGAGGGTGAGAGACGCGACAGTCAAGTGGAGCGTGCGTCTGTCCTCTCAGTGAGTGAGACAGTAGACAGCGGTGAGGAGGGCTGTGCGAAAGCAAAAACACATAAATATGCCCGACACCCGTAAACGAAGCAGCATCTGGCTGCAGTTTAAAGACTTTTGTCTCGGTCTCGTCTCGACGTCGTCTCGGTCTTGACTCGGTCTGTCTTGGTTCAGGCGGTCTTGACTACAAGTCTACTGATGAGAGCTGGTCTCTGTCCCCAGTTTGTAACCACAGAAGAAGAACGTAGAGGTGAGGAAGAGGACACCTTTATGAAGGGTCCTTTGAAAAGTCAAAGCCAATATCACGCGTCAGCGGTTCAGAAGCAGAACAATCAGGCTTTAACCCTGCCATCGATGAGCGCCTCATGCAAAGCGAAACACACGGCGTCTCTGCTGGAAAGGTCAAAGTTCAGTCAGCCAGTGGCGCGTGAAGGCGGTGAGGAAACGTGAAAATGAATTCCTGTGAGCAGAATATGAAATCCTTGTTATTCCTCTGACGCTGCTCCACCAATCAGGATCGGCGGTTGTAACGGCGAGCTGGCTGACGTGTAAATATAAACGCAGACAGGATGTCGGGCTGATCGGATTGTCAGACTTTAAGCCTCTGATAGAAGACTTCATGACACAGCTTCACGACCCCGTTTCTCACAAAGAAGCGTCCTCACCAAACCTGCATTAATTAAACCGGGACACCAGAGACCAAAGAACCTGAAAGACGGACGACACGTCTCATCGCGCTCTGAATACCAGCTCCACACACAAACACCAGGATGTGTCGTTGTTAGTTTGTGTTAAATTATAATGTACTGATCATCAACATTTTTAAATAAAGTTTCCTACAAAGCTCAGCTCCAAGTACAGACACAGACTTACTGTTTAAAGTCTTATTTTACTTTGAAAGGACGCGATCGTCACAGACGGAGTCGCGATGAAGGCTCGTCTGCAGTCGGTGAAAACACAGAAACCACAAGAAGATTTTAGCTGGCTTATTTTCACCTCCTTTATTCAAACTGAAGTACTGCACTGCAAACTACTCCATTACAGAGGTCCTGCTAAAAGTACTCAGTGCAGCTGTACTGTACATAAACAACATGATGTAGTCCTAAAATCATCAAGTTTTTCCCAAAGTGTCTCATTATTCACTGTTTGAAGATAACTTGGTGACAAATACAGAAGGATGAAGAAAGCACCGTGAACACTGTTGGTTCATGTTGCTCATCGTTCACCTGGCTGCCCTCTAGGGGTGGGGGAAAAAATCGATACTGTGTAGTATCGTGATATTTTGTTTGCTAATAATGTATCGATACAGGGACAGCAGAAATCGATATTTTCTTACAACATGACTTCAGAGCATGTTGATCAGCTCCTTTTTCTGAGCAAGAATCCTGACATTCCTTCACTGTCCAAATGTGTTTAACTTTTTTTATGGCAGCAATAAACATGACAGTTTACTTATTTTAATTTAAGACATGTTTTATTTTAATTAAGTTTAAAACTTTTTTATTTAATGTAAAATTATATTTTGTTTTAATTTACTTTCAAATTCTTCAGTTGCTGAAGGGGCTGCATAGTTTTCATAAATTGCATAGTTCAGAATAGCTATAATTGTACCAGATGGTTGCATTCAGTTAAGTTGGACTAGACTGTAATACAAACCGTTCAGTTTGTCAACAATAAAACTGACTGAAATGAGAGAAAGACTGAGTGTGAGACTTTGTTATTAGATAAAATGAATATTGATAAAGTTTACCTTTATGTACAGAATCTGAATATCGCAAAATACTTTTAAAAATTGCAATAATATCGTATCGTGCATTAAGTATTGTGATAATATCGTATCGTGGGATGTATGGTGATTCCCACCTCTACTGCCCTCTGGTGGTGCTTTTGAGCAAGCACTGTAATACACGACCTGTTGAAGGTTCTGAAACACTTTGGTGTTAAAACTGCAACATCCAACACTTTAACACAACACAGAGAAAACACGGTTCCTCTAAACTGTAGACGAGTTTAGCTTCAGTTAGCCCGGCTGTTCCCTTGTTTCCTTTACGTTTGTATACGTACGATATAACGTTATAGTTAGCATCAAACCATCAAAGGCTACAAACCGTCAAATATCAGTGAGTTTTACTGTTATTTGCTTTCTTTAGGGCGTCACTGGTTGCATTTGTCAGCATCAGCCTTTCAAAAGTCAGAAAACAATAATGTAATACAATCATGTGACTCACAGTCAGGTAGAAACTGGTCCTGACCCACCTGATCAAACTGGTCAAGATTCAAACTGAACACGTCCCACTCTGGTTTTTACTCACTGGCTTATTTTACTCTTCAGTGTTTTTTACATGTGAGTCACAGTTCAGGGTGACGACCTCTCACAGACCAACATCAAACACCATCATCACGCTGTGACGACGAAACCGACCAGACGGAACATCAAGTCCAAACCTGAGCAGCTCTCAGCTGTAAAACACTGCAGATTTAACACGCACACATACACACACACACACACACACAGCCTCCATTCAGAGGATAATCACTGGAGCTTTAACACCCATCTCTATGGAGCTGGTTGCTGTGACATCCTGTGTGCTGTCCTGGCAAACATCAGCAAACACAGAGAAAGCAGTCAACAGTGTGTGTGTGTGTGTGTGTGTGTGTGTGTGTGTGTGTGTGTGTGTGTGTGTGGAGACGAGTGTGAGCTTTAACGATCGATGGACAGCAGCAGCTAACCGCCCTGACAGCTTTTCAAACAGCCTGATGATTTAATCTCACACGGGCAGCTGAAAGTGGCGTCTGCAGGGCCGTGCTGGGGTCAGGCCCGTCTCTGCGACCGAGGCTTTCTGAAACCTGGAAAGTCAGCATCCATTATGACACGTGGCAAAGTTTCCACTGCCATTAAAGACGCGCGAGAGAAGAAAAGAACGATCGCTGCTTCCGGCTGCAAAGATTTAGGTGTGAGTATCAGAGAGCCAGCAGCAGTGTGCCAACCCACCTCTCTGTGGAAACTCAGGTCCACTCAGACCAAACCATGCACGACCCCGATGACGCATGGGGACAAAAATGGACGGCGTGCATGTTTTATCTCACGCAGCGTGTCGTAATAATGAAAATAATGTCCTGTCTCAGCGATGACTGATTTTCCACTTATTCCAGACGTGCTCTGATGAATCTGCCGCAGACGCTTCAAAGTGTCAGGAAGTCGGCGCCGAAAGCAAAAACGCTGACTGGTGCTTTGCTCGTTTCCTGTTTTACAGGCTCCATACTCCAGACTGAAAGTCACAGAAAAACGATCAGCCATGAAGGTTTGACCTTTGACCTAATAACTACCTGCATCACCACGGAGATAAGCACCATATTCCACAGACGTAACTCTTTGTGAGGAGGTTGCAGAGATGGTGCTGTGACAGGCCCGCCCTCCCTGCACCTGGGTAATCCCGCTCGATAAGCTCAGCTGTGATGCTAATAAATTCCTGCAGAATTACACAGCGTGCAGGAAAAACTGCAACGTTCAATTCCATACAGTTTTATTTATATAGCGCCAAATCACAGTCGCCTCAAAGTGCTTTATATTATCAAGACCCAACAGAGAAACCCCAACAATCAGATGACCGCTTACGAGCAAGCACTTTGGCGACAGCTCAGGGAGGGGCGGGGCCATCTGAGAGAGCGGTGCGTGAATAGAGGAAGGCAGGACAAAGTGGCAGAGAGCCCAGCTATCCAGTTAACACAGGTCTAACACACTTTAGCTTGAAACGGCACTCGAGGACTGAAAATGTCCAAAGCTTTGAAACACCTCCGTAAAACCTGCACAAAGAAAAAAGTCTTCTTATGCAAAACAGAGAGAAATGACAGGACGCACAACACCAGAGTTTAAAGAAATCTAAATGAGAATATTAAGTTTCCACAAACAACACAATAAATGAAAAACTACCAGAGTCAGAACCTCCACATCTGAGTGTACGAGGAAGCCTGGGTGCTACAATGTGATTTTTCTGTTTTGGTGCTTCTCAGTGTAAACTGACGCAAACACGTTTAAGTTTGACAGCGAATGAATGTCTCATTCAGCTTTATTGACACACCAAATGACAACAGGCCTCAGTGAGCTGTGATCAGACAGCAAACACAGTAACCTGAGGCTAACGATCCAAGTCACAGTGTTTCTGAAGAAAGCGCCACTCTGCAACTGTGTGAAAGGGGCGTGTTTATAGTGGAAAGTAGCCCCGCCCCAACAGAAGGAGGCGGAGACCCAGCGGCCGTACCTGTACAGAGTGTGCTCGCGCTGATAAACCGAGAGGCTGCGTCACAGACGTGGGAACTGTTTGCAGATCACATGAACAACTTTCGATCGAAGCTTTTCTGTTATCGTGTCCTAATTCATGCGTTTAGTCTGGTCCTCAGTGAATAACTGGAACCACACCTGCCTCGCTCCCACTGTTCCCAGAATAAGATGCTTCAAACATCCAGTCTTTAAAAATAGAAGAACTTGTAGTTCTCCTAATAAATGTTTAAACGATCACACAAAGTTGTGGTTACATAAATCTTGAAAAGGTTTTTCTGGGTCGGCTCATCTCGAATTTCTCAGAAACATTTGGTGTAAAATGCTTCGGTTACTTCTTCGTGTCTGGCTCGAGCGTGACCTGTGAGTTTAACAGGAACTGAAGCGGGCACATAGAAACCAAACACAGCAGCGGTTTGTAGCCTTGCTCCAGAACGAAGACGGCGATGGTCTGCCCGGAGACCCTCTGCTGTTGAAACGGGAGCGTCAGAGAGTTTTCACACAGTCTCACTTTACCCCGAGCCACGCCTCTTCTGCCTCTGGCTCGTCCACGTGGGCAGCCTCTTCTTTCTTGGTCGGCGCTCTCTCAGATGTAAAACTGGCTTCACCGTGGAAGCTTCGTGGCAGGTTTGAGTCTCGGTTATTCCTCGATTGTTCCTGAACATCCTAACCAATTTCCTCTCGTCACGGGGAAGCTGGTTACGATGTGACGGCACATCTGGATAAACTCACGTACAGCTGTCTGAAATGATGATCGTGTCTCTGCAGATGAGCCGACACGTTCCCAGCTCCTGTAAACCTACAGGTTTGATTCTTAGATCTTCACTGAGTTCCTTGGACTTTCCCACTGTTCCAAGTATCGGTCAGTCCGATGAATGCTGCCAAACAAATCCTTTTTGTGCCGTCAAAAGGAACTTTCAGCAGTAATCAATCCCCATAACAGACCTCGTCCAGTGGAAAGACTGCAGCATCTTCAGCACCCCTTAGTAAAGCGTTGTAGGTAAATACAAACAATGTCAAGCTTGTTTTTTAAAGTCGCTGTACAATCAATCACCCTGGAAACAGAACAATTAAAGCCCGACATTCATGCTGCTGATGAGTGTATATAAACATCTGGGCACAGCTGTATATTCACACAGTGTTTAGCCTCGTCTGCCAGACCGAGCTGGGTTTGTAAATGATCTGTCGTGTGTGTGTGTGTGTGTGTGTGTGTGTGTGTGTAATCAGATATCATCTGAAGCTCTCAGGTGTGTGTTGTTGGGAGACGAGTGTACTTCTCGAGGCTTTGTGTGAAAAACACGATGCAGCTTGAAACCACTTAACATTTGTCGGCGTGTCTGGACTGAGGAACACTTTCCAAACAAGCAGCATAACTTCACATTAGCAAAAGTCATTTCCTACTCGCAGCTGAACGAGAGCAGAGAGCCATTAGTGGGTTTGTGGAAATCCACCTCAGGCGGCACTTAAACTCTGCTTTCTTTTCCATTTTTCACGTCCTCAGTATCTCTGTCTTTGAAGGCTGACTGAACGCTGTGCTTTCATTACCAGCTTCTAATAATATTTTGGCTCTTATTTCATTTCCGGTTCTCTGAGCATGACTTTGCAGGAAAGTGATTTACACGCAGCGCTTCTCCTCCTTTATCAATAATAAATCCTCCACTTCAGCCGGCCGAGCTCTGCGGTGGAGACAACGGGGAGAGTCGAGGATCGGGTTTCGCCGTGGAGACGGCGAGCAGGACGAACAGACACCTCGCAGGAAATGGCTTTCTCTCACAATCACGTTTTTCCAAACTTTAACTTTTTAATCTGCTATGGTCAGGTCAGCTTCATCACTTATTAATTACAGACTAATTATATATTGATCAGTGAGGTCCTTCTGTTGTGTTCAGGTTTAGTTTAGCCCTCACACGGGCAGCGGCGTTTTCCTGTGAGCGCAGAATCAGCAGGTTTAAAGAGTCTCAGCAGCTATAAATAAATACTAACGTCTCAAACACAACGTCTCTACTAACAGTTTACTGCGTCTGCTTTATGCAAACATGAAGACTGTGCACGTCCCAGAACCAGCAGCAATAAACACAGACACTGAACCCCGAGTTCCTCCCAATGTCCATCTGTGTGTGTGTGTGTGTGTGTGTTAGACAGCACTTAGGCATAGATGGAAGCTCTGTGAGTGGGTGTGTGGGTGGTGCAGAAAGTGCTTTGAGTGCTCAGGCTGAGTATGAAGGCGCTATAAAAGGACGAGCCCATGCATTTGCCAGAACTCCACCTTAATAGCAACAGAAGAAGAAGAAGCTGCTTCGTGGTGTCGCCGCTGTCAGCAGCTCCACATTGGACAGAATTCACTTCCTGAACGACTAAATCCTTTTTAGAGCTCACCAATTTAAAGTTTTTTAGGGGCGTGGCCTCTGTGACTAACAGGTGGATGGTGACCCAGGCGGCTGTAGCTGCTAGCTGTCTGCTAGCTTCACCTGAACTGCACTGTGTGCGCGGTGTTGGGGCATTTTTAATGAATCATGTGACCAATAATAGGGCTGCTAGAGCAGGGCGATATGACCAAAAATATTTATCACGATATACATTTGAAAATTTGCGATAACCATATAATTGACGATATAATTGACACTAGACAAAATACTTTACAACTCCACAACTTTATTAGTGCAAACAAACCTTCAGTGTATTTTCACTTAAACAAGCAGCTGTTTTTTTATGTTCATTAAAGTTATATAAAAATTTAACAATGCAAATGTAAATTCCTCGCTGACAGTTTAACCAAAAGGCATTCGAGTGGCCGACATATCCTCAGCATAACCATGTATAATATCCACAAAACTTAAAAAGAGGTTATACACACACAGTACGGTAATATTATGTTGAAGCACAGTACGTATCACTCCGCGAGGCTCCTGCCTACGATAGCCGTAATGCTCCGACAATCCATCAAGCGGTGCGGCTTCGTAGCTTAGCAAAGTCGTACTAAAACATTTGACGGATTTTCGAGCGCCGTGTAGCACATAAAATCGTTTCGAGGTCAGTAAACACAACCAGAGTTCATACATAAGGCACACGGGATTATAAGGGGCACTGTCGATTTTCAGAAAAATCAAAGGAGTGATTTTAAGTGTGCCGTATTTTCCAAAAAACACGGTAATAACGACGGCCCGCTAGCATGCTCTACCAAAAATAGTGCTTTGTTGTGTATCTGACGGACGAAAGCTAAACCAGTTCCACACCACTGAAGCTGCAGCATTTTTACAAACCAGTTCTGGTTCATCTGTTTCATTCAACGATTCGCTTTCGCCCTCCTCATTCTCCGTCGCTGCCATGCTTTTTCCGCCATGTGCGTATGTAAACAAAGGCACTGCGCATGCGCGTTTTACCCATATTCTATCGCCATATTTCATTTTCTTATCGTTGCCCAACATTATACCGGTGTTACCGTGAACGGTATGATATGACCCCGCCCTAAGGGCTGCTGTTACATATCAGTAACAGCAGGTACCTGAGCCTGTGTGAGGCTCTCATGAAGTCTGTGGATGCAGAACCATAACCAGGTCTGTGAGCGACGGGTCACATCGCTCCGGCTACGTCCATGTTTTTTACATTGTTAGGACACAACAGGTGCGCTTACAGGTGTGACAGGTGCAGGTGTACTTACAGCTGTGCTGGCTGCAGCCTGCTTGGACTCCTCGGTGAGAAAGGCCAACATCAGCTCCACCCTGTGCTTCTCCTCCTCACTGATGTAGTCGGTGTCTGTGGGGGACACAAACAGAGCTGATTGGATGTGGTGAAAACATCAGGAAACTCAATTCTGTGATGTCACAGGATCCAGAAGATCTACATTAGTTTGTAAACATAGAGGTGACCTGTACAGGTGTGATGCAGATTACTGAAGACATGAAACTAATATCTCATTTTGCCTGAGCTCGCAGTGTCAAAGGATCCTTCCAAAACTTGCAGGATACAGTTGAAGTATTTTCTGTGAGTCTGCGCTGAGGGCGGGACATTACTCTCCATCACCTCAGAAACAACAGCAGCAGCGAGAGCCTGAAGCTGAGAGCCCGGCTGGTAACCACCGCGGTGACACTGAATCTGTCACTGGGTTTGAGCATTTATTAAACCAGCTAACACAGAGAAAACCTGACTTTGCTGAACTTCGTTCTGAGCCGCCTCGCTCTGAACTTTTAGAGAACTCCTACCAAACCAATCACACGGTGTGTTTAATGAACACCAAGCAGGAAACGGCGACAGCTGCTGGGTCACCCGGCCGATCGCTGAGAGCTGAGCCATCGTCCAGACGAAGCTCGTTTCTGCTGAGTATCATCACTGGTTTATACAACTTACTCAGTTATGATTCAGAACGTCCCGATTCGATTAGATTTTTTGCCCCGGGCAGCCAGAAATATTATAATTCTGATCATTAATCAGTACATATCCATCAGAGGTGGAAGCATCGCAACAGGAAAACATGAAGCAGATTTTCCTGGCCGGGCTTTTTATAGCAGAAAACCTTAAAAATATTCTGCAGTCGATCAAAAACGGAAGAAACCATGAATCAACATAGCAGGAGCTGTGCAGGAAGTCAGAGCGAATTAAATACAACGTTTATCAAACGTGAAGAGTAGTTTGATCTTCTTTTGCTGCTGGTTCAGTCAGTTTTGGTCAGAGTGACGAAACCGCAGCATCAGAATCTGTGAGCTGTCGGCTTTCAGCCCGACGGCGTGTCTGTGCCGTCGGGTGAACGATCCACGCTCTGTGTTCACGTGTTTGTACCGTCTCTCATTTACTGTTTTAGCTGTTTGGTGGTTGTTGAAATAGTTTTGTGAGCTTTAAGCTGAGATTCTGGTGTTTCTGCCAATAATAATCCATCCAGGACTTAATCGATCGATATCACGTTATTCAAACTAAAATCGATTTGTTAAACCCACGCCTCGTTTCTGCTGTCGTCTGTGGCCTCAGGTAAGGGCGGGGTCACAGATCGATGGTAAATCATCAGCTTCTCTCCACCTGAATGGTTATCTATGTCCCGCCCCTGCAACTAACAAGCTAATAGGCAACCAAATCAGGAGGTTAATGAGCCAATCGTGCTGCAGAGATTCAGGACAGTTGGAGCTCTGTGGTTTCAGACACATCTCACCCTGCAAAGATGGACGCGAGTGCACTTAGTGGCTCGTTGTGGCTTCCATGAATCAGCACAGCGTTTGTTCCACGCTCTGATGGGAGGAGCCACAAACATTGTTGGTGCTCCAGACTGAAACTCTGATTTCTGAGCTGTTCATCACAGATGTGACTCTTGCTTGCAGTCACAGACTGAACATGCTGAGCACAGCTTCTCCTTTAACTCCTGCCCTCCATTTATTCACGCCCCCACCCCACCCTCTCACTTTATGGCCTTCGATTTGTCCCCCCCGCTGCAATCAGATCCTCTTCCAGCTGAGGGCAGGCTGTGAGACTGGCTGCTTGGACAGCTGCCATGTTGATCTGCAGTGAAACGTTACAACCACCAGAGCTGATGTGTGCAGGAACACAGCAGGATGTCACCAGAACCTGAGACACAGATGGACCGTCTGCAGCATCCACAGGCAGCGCCCCGCAGACCTGGTCTGTTTGGAGGTTTATCAGAAACATCATCTCCCATAAACCAACTAACCCTCACCTGGAACACGACAGACGCAGAGCGGGTCTTTAAGCAGCTCCGTCCAATCACAGGCCTCTGCTGCCTGCGAGGAGCCGCCTCGCTGTGTGACTCTGGCAGCGTGGACGCGTTTGTGTTCCCGTTTCTTCAGCGTGCTGATTGGTGGAGCCATTGTGTGTAGGACCCTTTACAGTTAGCTCCAACAGACCTCAGATCATAAGACTGCACGCCGTCAGTAAGATTAGGAGAACGCCGGCAGTTGGATGTGATGAAAGTTGGTGCGAGCTGGAGCGAGACGGAGAAGCCGATGAATCTGTGAGCTGATGCGGATCTTTTTAAAATGACAAAGAAAGATCTCGGTGGGGGATGTGCTCTCCTCTCAGTCTCTTCACCAACATTCGCTGAAACTGCTCACATTAACCTGCATCCACCCATTCTCCTGCTGCCTCGCAGCGACAGGAGCAGGTTATCTCCTCCTGGTGGATTGTGACATCCTGCCGGTCACCTATGGGCCGCTCTGTCAGTCCCTCCCAGAGAGGACCACAGGTGACGGCCGAAAGGTGGAACCAAGCTTCACCCAACACGCAGCAGCGTGTGACAGAGCGCAGCAGCCCAAGCGCCCGTCACACAGCTGTTGAGCTCCTGCTCGTCTTTACTCCATGGTGATGGAGCCGCTGTCACCTCCTCACCCCAACAGAAGCGGTGGCTCCTCCCAGGATGAGCAGATTTCAGGTTTGGTCCTGTGGACGCCTGCCCCGAGCAAACAGCAGCCTGCAGACTCGGGAACAAACACTGAGCCCTGAACACTGAACGCTGTTCAAAAACAAGCAGAAACCAGGGAGGCAGGAATCTCACACAGACTCCAGGGTCCACACGGCAAAACACAGGGACCACGAGAAACACAGGGGACACGAGAAACACAGGGGACACGAGAAACACAGGGGACACGAGAAACACAGGGACCACGAGAAGCACAGGGACCACGAGAAACACAGGGGACACGAGAAACACAGGGGACACGAGAAACACAGGGGACCACGAGAAACACAGGGGACCACGAGAAACACAGGGGACACGAGAAACACAGGGGACACGAGAAACACAGGGGACACGAGAAACACAGGGGACCACGAGAAACACAGGGGCCACGAGAAACACAGGGGACCACGAGAAACACAGGGGACACGAGAAACACAGGGGACACGAGAAACACAGGGGACACGAGAAACACAGGGACCACGAGAAACACAGGGGACCACGAGAAACACAGGGGACCACGAGAAACACAGGGGACACGAGAAACACAGGGGACACGAGAAACACAGGGGACACGAGAAACACAGGGGACACGAGAAACACAGGGGACCACGAGAAACACAGGGGACCACGAGAAACACAGGGGACACGAGAAACACAGGGGACACGAGAAACACAGGGGACACGAGAAACACAGGGGACACGAGAAACACAGGGACCACGAGAAACACAGGGGACACGAGAAACACAGGGGACACGAGAAACACAGGGACCACGAGAAACACAGGGACCACGAGAAACACAGGGACCACGAGAAACACAGGGGACACGAGAAACACAGGGGACACGAGAAACACAGGGGACACGAGAAACACAGGGGACACGAGAAACACAGGGGTAACGGAAACTCCAGGAATTAGAATTAACAATCACTCAACAACCTCTGAAACTGAGCTCGAAGCAGGCCAGAGACTCGGGAGCTCCACACATCAAAACTCTGAGTCCCAACACAAACTTGGAGAATCGCAACAGTTGGCGCCAACAATGCACTCACGAACTGACCCAGGGCATCCTGATGGGAGCACACCAAGATACCAGAGAGAGAGTGTGTGTGTGTGTGTGTGTGTGTGTGTGTGTGTGTGTGTGGGGCGCTGCAACCATTCATCGAGTGATTGGAATAACTCAATATTAAAAAATCTTTAACAGAAATGCTGCGTTTCATTTACTGACCGACTGAAGCCAGGCCTGCAGTACAAACGTATCTATGGGCAGCGAGTGGATGACGCACACAGAAGCAGCGATGATGACGCTGGCACAGTTTAACGTGGAGGCGGAGTCTATTTACACACCGCGGAGAGGCGGCGCTGTTACCGAGACGGTGAGAGAACAGCAGCTGGTCCCGTGATCACCACCACCATCGCCTCCTCCCATGCTTACCTCCCATCCGATGTGGACAGCGGATCAGCTGGAGGCGCGATCGAAGATTGCAGCGGTCCCAGATCAGCTGTACACACTGGAACACTCTCCCATGTTGCTTGTCTGTGTTTTGTGTTATGGTGTGATGATGTCTGTGCATTCCCATATTATCCTTTTGTGTTACACATTTCACTGTTTTTTCCCTTGCTACCTAGCCTGACCTGTCTCCCCAATGTGATGTTTGTGTATTGTATGTACGGTCGGCAAGGTCTGTCATCTCGGTTGTGGGCAACTGCAACTGACAAATAAAGGCTCTCTCTCATCTCAGAGGTTTTACTGGCTGCAGCTTCATCGAAGCTACTCTGTAGCTCCGCCCACTGCCGTTTGTGTCGCACACAGAACAATCTGAACTCCAGGAGTGTTAAAGTACGCAGATGAACTGAACTCAGTCTGACAGGTTTAAATGACAGCTTAGTGAAGGCTGCCGGCAGCCGCCCTGGTTTACATGGAAGTGAACAGGGGCGAGTCTAAAGGGGGGCGTGGGGTGGACCACATTGTGTTTACTCTGAAACATTTTTCTGTCTCAGTTAAATTTGATTAATATTGAAACATACAAATAAAAGCCAAATAAACTCTGAGCTGCTGACCTGAGGGAGCTTAAACACTGAACTGTTGTTGATGTTAGTTTGCAGCAGCAGCTGACGCGCTCGCTGGTCTTCCAATCCAATTTTATTTATAAAGCACTTTAAAATACCCAGCACAGGACCAAAGTGCTGTGCAGAAAATAAGTTAAAAACAATAGAATAACAGAAAACAGCAAAAATAAATAAATAAATAAAACACATAATACATAAAAATTAAAACAGCCCTATATTAAAAAGAAAACAAGATAAAACAGTATAGACTCAACTATGAATAACTAAAATAAAACTAAAGAAATATAAAACAACATCTCACATGGTGTCAAAGGTCAGGGTAAAGAGGTGGGTTTTCAGGAGTGACTTAAAAACAGATAGTGAAGAGGCCTGTCTGATCTCTAAAGGGAGATCGTTCCACAGTTTGGGAGCTGCTACAGCCCGATCTCCTCTAAGTTTACCCAGTCCTGGGTACATGCAGGAGCAGCTGATCAGCTGACCTGAGAGAAAGAAATGGGCAGCCAGTGAAGTGAAGCTAAAACAGGGGAAATGTGCTCAAACTCGGTCTTCATCGCAGACACCACACACACACAGACACACAGACACACACACCAAATCTGATCTGCCTCATCAGGGCATAAAACACTGTCAGAAGTCTTTTTGCTCATATTGAGGTCAGACCAGTTTAATTATTGGAACATTTCTAAAATGAAACCAGTGAGCAGCTCGTTTTGAGACATCTGTGTTTTTATTGTTTGACTATTTATTAATGAGACAAAAACGTTTCTTATCCTCTTACTCAATTAACTGACTAGTTGATAGAATATTTGATTATGAAATAATTGATAGGTACAGCCCTAAGAGAGTGAGAGTGTGAGTGTGTGTGTGTGTGTGTGTGTGTGATCCAATGTTTTTATTTAAATCAGTCCTGGTTGGTTCTCGCTGGTCTTTCATATGTCGCTGTTATAAAATCCCAGTTTTGGGCTCTTTAATTTCAGACAAACGTCCCACACACACACACACACACACACACACACGCACGCACGCAAACAGCTGTTCTTCTTCTCCAGATTCTAATTGGCTAAATAAATCTGCAGCACGGCGTAAACAGTCTGATGTTAATGAGACGCACATCACTGAGGCTGCGCTTCGCTCTCATCCATAAAACATCCAGAGCCCGAAGATTAACAGCCTCCACCCGCACAAACCCACAAAACAGAGAGTAGTCAGCCCCACCCACACAGCATGAACCACAACTCACATTAACACACATGAAACAAACATGTAACACACACATGTGAGCACATACATGCTTTCAGGGAAGGTGTGTGTGTGTGGGGGGGGGGATTTGAAACACAAAGTTATGATCGATCACAGGAAACGGGAGGAGGACAGGTGAGCACAGGTGAGGACAGATGACGAAGGGTGAGCACAGGTGAGGACAGGTGAGGACAGATGACGACGGGTGAGGACAGGTGAGGACAGATGACGAAGGGTGAGGACGGGTGAGCACAGGTGAGGACAGGTGAGGACGGGTGAGCACAGGTGAGGACAGGTGAGGACAGGTGAGGACAGGTGAGCACAGGTGAGGACAGGTGAGGACAGGTGAGGACAGGTGAGGACAGGTGAGCACAGATGACGACGGGTGAGGACAGGTGAGGACAGATGACGAAGGGTGAGGACGGGTGAGCACAGGTGAGGACAGGTGAGGACGGGTGAGCACAGGTGAGCACAGGTGAGGACAGGTGAGCACAGGTGAGCACAGGTGAGGACAGGTGAGCACAGGTGAGCACAGGTGAGGACAGGTGAGCACAGGTGAGGACAGGTGAGGACAGGTGTAACATGGATCACGGAGCTGATGACATCTGGATGTGAGAGGATATTTCTCTGATCATCTTTGAAAGAGGAAAACCGAGTGTCCTGGCTCCTCCCACTATCACCGTGTCTTGATCGCTTCTGTAATCAAATTACATTGAACCTGAATATTTATGTAGAGTAACTCCACCACGTCAGTTCATCATACAGGCGACAAACGAGCAGTAAACGATGTTTATTCCAACATGAGCATGTTTGTCTTTCCTGGTCTGTGGTTATGGTTGCTGCTGGTCTAACAAATATCTCTGCCACTTTGTGACACAGGTACGCAGATCTGTATGACGACTTGACAAAACACACCCAGCTCACACACCACTTTATTAGGTACACCTGCTGAGCTGCTACAGCAAATATCTGGTAAAGCAGAGGCTGGTTTGGGCCTGCAGACGGGACCGACGCATCAGGGCGGAGGAAAAGCTGAAATAGGCGACTCTGAAAAGAGCAACGAAGAAAACAGGATGGAGACGGAGAGGAGAAGCCACGGGACAGACAGGAAATGAAAGACGCAGGATGGACGAGACGCCACAGATGGGCAGCAGAGGAGCGAGGGATGAAGGAAGGGTGACAGATGCCAAAATAACCTCAGCCTGAAGACGACGAGCGTTTCAGAGAGAATCGGCTGCAGAGCCCAGAGCACCTCCACCTCATGAATCACAGCATCAGCGTGAGATGCAGCGGTGCTGAAACATCTGCATGATCCAGCCAGCACCGAGGAAGCTCCGAGCTCTGCTTCACTACGACGTCTGCAGGAGCTTCGGATCGCCCACGCTGCTCAGACCGAGCCCTGCCATCAATAATGCTGATCGCTGATCAATGAGCTGACTGCTTGGGTTTCCCCGGTGTCATGAATAATCCTGTGTGTGTGCAGGCGCTCTGAGGTCATTTTTAAAACGCACACACACACAGTACTGGTGTGTACTGGGAACAGCATGGTGTGCGCTCTTAATCACGTTACCACAGATCATCATGCACAGGCGCTCATCGTTAACCTGCTCACACAGATGAAGGTCAGCCGGCCGAGGCTGCACATGACCCAGCTCATCGTCATCATCACCTTCATCAACGTTTCATGGTGCTTTTCAACTATGACCAGTAAATCACTGGTAGCCCCGCCCTGCTTCCTGCTCTCTGTGACTCTGAGAGGACTGAAATGAACTTCCTGTTTTGATTCAGCTGGACCTCAAAGAAGCGACTGACTCATAGATAAATCAGGGCAAATTTCACTGAGGTCAGAGGTCAGAGCATCCAGAGGCTCATGTTGTCACAGACCTCCACAGTCGGACCAGAACAGCGCCCCCTGCCGGGAGCAAATCTGGAGCTCGGGGCACCTGGCAGGGTGAACATGACTCTTCTTACATAACCAGACAGTCCTTTAATAAGAGCAGATTTACAGACGAGCACATCACAGCTGTCCACACACCTCCTCCCTCTGCTGCATCGATGCTCCGTCTTTATCACCTCCTGTTTACCCTCTCATTCATTTCATCGTCGTCTGTTTGCTCTGCGTGTTCGCTCCGTGCCTGTGTCACACGATAGGAGCTTACAGAAGGTACTTCTGTTTCAGGGAGCGGAGACATTCGATGTTCTGCTTGTTCAGGTGTTCAGCAGGTGTGTGATGAACTGCTCATTGTCTGCCACAGGGTGAACCGGCACGTCCACGCCCACTCTGAGCTGATGCTCACGGACATGTATAAAAACACAGGAGTATAAACACACAGTTGAAAAAAAATTCACCACAGGGGACCTCCACTCAGCCTGGCAGGGCCTCAAAACCATGGCCTCTGTGAATACTGCAGTCACCACCCCCAGAACCATCCAGGTGGAGGGCAGCAACCCCTCCTCCCTCCCTGACGACCTCAACGCTTTCTACACCAGGTTTGAGACGGACAACATCACCCAGCTTGAGGAGTCCAGATCCTCACTCAAACCTGGCAGCTCTGCACTCACCTTCAGGACTGAGGACGTGGTGAGAGCCCTCAGGAGGACCAGGGAGAGGAGCTCACCCGGCCCTGACAACAACAGCAGTCGAGCTCTGAGGCACTGTGCAGGGCAACTAGGAAGTGTGTTCAGACTCTATTTCAACACTCAATCGACAGTCACACCGTCCCCCAGCTGTGCAAACACTCCACAGTCATCCCCAAAAGAAACAACACAAAGTCTCTGAATGATCTTCGTCCTGTGGCCCTCACCTCCCTGGTGATGAAGGCCATGGAGAAGATCATAAAACAGCACATCGTAAGAGCAACTGACCCCCTGATGGACCCACTCCAGTTTGCTTACCATGCACGCAGAGGTGTTGATGATGCAAAAATCTTCATCTTGGACTCCATCCACAAACATCTGGAGCTCCCTGACTCCTCTGCCAGACTTCTGTTTGCTGATTTCTCATCAGCGTTCAACACTCTGCAGCCTCGCATCCTGGTCACTAAACTTTCCTCCCGATTTCACCTGATGATCAGCTGATCCTGTGGATATTGGACTTTTTGACCAACAGGACTCAGAAAGTTCGGGTCAACAAGTCTCTTTCCGGTCTCCGTTCCACCTCCACGGGCTTCCCCCAGGGCTGTGTGCTCTCCCCCCTGCTCTTCATCCTCTACACCGATGACTGCAGATCCACACAGCCCAACTGTCACCTGGTGAAATATGCTGACGACACAGTTCTCCTGTCACTGCCGTCAGGCCCCTCACAACACCACGGGCCCGCTCTGCAGGAGTTTGTAGAGTGGTGTGACAGCTCCAAACTTGAACTGAACGTGAGCAAAACCAAAGAGATGGTGGTGACCTTCTCCAGTAGGCAGAGGGATCTGGCTGCTTCAGTCACCACCACCATCCACGGGAAGCCAGTGGAGGTAGTTGAGGAGCACAAATACCTGGGAACCATCTTTGACAACCTCCTGAAATTCTCTGCAACACAGAGGAGATTCTCAGGAGGTGCCACCAACGGCTATACCTCCTTAGGAAACTCAACTCCTTTGGAGTCAGCACACCCATCATGATCACTTTTTACTATGCCTTCCTGGAAAGCATCATGACCTTCTCCATCACCTGCTGGTTCCACTCCCTCAGCCTTCATACAGGAACAGACTGCAGCACACTGCATCAGTGTGCTCTAAAATCATTGGCCTGCCTGTCAGAACTCTGGCACAGGTTCAGCCAAAATCATCAACGACCCCTCTCACATTCTTCACCCCGCATTTCAATGGCTCCCCTCTGGGCGACGCTGCATTTCCTGCAGGACTGAGAGGAGGAGAGCCACCTTTGACCCCAAAGCCACTCTGCTTTTTAACTCCAGCAGATAAGAACATTTCCCACACCAGAAACATAAACTACTCTCTTCTTATACTACCGACACTTTATTCACTTTTAGTCACTTTAATTTTAAAACTGTAATTTTAAAACTGTATATACTGTATATTCTGTGTATTTATTATCTCACTCTTATTGCCTGTTCTTATTGTCCTTATCGTCAACGTTATGCTGCTCTGTTGTTTGTTAATTGGCCCTTGGGGATAAATAAAGTCTTCTGATTCTGATGTGACCCACAGCCGTGCAGGGTGTTTATCAGCCGAGAGATGTATTAGCACCTTTAACCTTTAACCTGACCCTGCGTGTCATTGTGGCACACTGAGGAGCTGTAAAGAGTCCTGACATCCAGTGATCGCGTTTAAACTAGTTTCATGTTACATCTCTGTTAAAAAGATTCTGTTTCTATAAGACTTCATTTTAACTCCAGCAGGTATCAGTTTATTTTACAGTTCAGGCTATGTCATGTTTATGTCTGGTTAATCCCGATTATTTCATTTATTTGACCTTATTCCAGAATATTTCAGGTTATTCCAGAATATTTCAGGTTATTCCAGAATATTTCAGGTTATGGGAGCTCGGTAAGGCGCGGTGTTGTTTTGATGTTTTCTGGCTACAATAATCTCGGGACAGATATTTAATTTTGACACCTCCCTTCCAGGCACATATCCTCTACATGATGCCACACATCGTGGTCATGGAAACTGTCTGCATTGCCGTGGCAACGGATAAGGATGTCACAACGACTGGGCCATCCCCTGTGGTGAGCTCCACTATAAGGCCACAGGCTTTTTCTGCGACTGCATGTCAGGAGGTGGGTGATGTTACCACAGGGCCACACGCCGATTCAGTGACAACAGCGAAACACCGCCTTCACGTACGTGTCGCAGGTTCAAGCGCCAGTGCGCCTCCAGCTCTCAGCCTGTCAGCTTCAAACTTCACCCTCTGAGCAGCTCTGCAGACCACCACAGCAGGTCTCACTGCCATCTTTAAAGCTTCCCCTTCACTCCTGCTGCTCTCCTTCTGTCTCTACCCTGCAGCACCCTGTCCCTCACTAACAGCAGAGAGGAAAAGTGTTATCAGTTATCAGCTGTAATTCAACATCACAGCAAACAGCCCGAAGGCCGGTGAGTCGGAGCGCTGCACATCGAGCAAACCAAAGCAAAGCTGGCTGAAACATGAAGCGTGGCAGCGAGAGGCAGTGTTTGTCCTCTGAGCTGCACTCACAGCTCTGTGATCATGACAGAAGCCACTGCAGCACAAACACAATTACTCTGAGGTCCAAATAACATTACAGGCTCGTTTCCACAGCACACGCTCGGTGCAGCATCCAGCTGATTCGGTCTGAAAGCACAAACCAAACATCGTGTTTCTGTCCTCGAACGCCCTCCGAGTAACGAGACTCCAGCACAAGAAAAGCTGCCCCTGCAGCCCGATCTCCAATCACAGACGAGCAGAGAGCCCACAGCTACAGGCCTGCAGCCTGCTCCACACTCAGATGGTGAACCAGAAACCAGGACCAGGGGATTTTTTTTTATTTTCAGGATCTCACATCACTGTGAAGACAAACACACACTGATTCAGGAAGGCCTCCACCTCCGACCACAGCAGAGGCACCAGCACCGCCTGATCTCGCTCTGGAGTGCTGCTGGCATCAGCGTGTTTACATTCACTCCAATACTCCACCTGTTATTGTGAATATTACAGCAGCAGGCAGACAGCTTCCTGTTCCCACCACGGTCTCAAAGCAAGACGCTCACATTCACACGTGTGGGAGGTGCACATTCACACATACGCACACAGACACACACACACACACACACACACGTCGGATATTCATATCTTGTGGGGACATCTAGTTGACATAAGCCTCTCCCTGGCTGCTCACCCTGACTGTAATCCTGACAGCAAAACCACATTTTGAGCCTTAAACATGTGTCCAAACTTGGGGAACAAGTTGTTTCACACATATGAAACACGGAGCACAGAATCAGGATCGGGATGAATCCAGGTCTTCTGAGCACTGAAAGCAGGAAGTGGCAGCACAGTAGTAGTTTATTTATACAGCGTCCAATCACAACAACAGCTGCGGCGAGGTACTTCAGGGCGTTTTAGTGAAATGCACATGCAGCCGTGTTGGTCCACAGGGATTTACTGCACGCACACGCTTGTTTGGTCTGACTCCAGGCCTGAAGCTGTCCTCTACCCACAATGCACCCTGACCCTGACAGCTGGGTTGGAGGCTGGAGTGTGTCTCATAGAGATGACAGAGGAGTGTGTGACATCACTTCCTTCTAAGCACAAATCTGCAGCAGTGCTACCACCGGTCACATTTTCCCCACCTTGGTAACCACGCCCACTAAAGCCACCTGTGATCATCTACTCACATGCGTGCAGGGAGAAGTGTTTGCGCTCCGAGGATCCCGAGTTTCCAGCGGCCGACGGGAGCGGGGCGGCCACGGACGACCCCAGAGAGCCCACCGCAGGACGCACGCTGGAGGCCACGGCTGCCGAGGAGCTGGAGGACTCGCTTCCTTCTCCCAGGAGGTGCTGGATGGAGTGGAGCTGGAAGCAGGGGTCGGACAGCAGGACGGAGGCGGCTCGGGATACCCTGAGAGGAGAGAGAGCACCGGCTGAGGTCAGACCTGCAGCTGTGAACACACACACACACACACTTATACAGACACACACATTACATAACAGTTAGCACACCTGTGCACAGGCATGTGTGTTAGTGAGTTTTAGTGTGTTTAAAGAGCATCGATGACCTGTCCTTTCTCAGTCCACAAAATTACTCTTTTCTGACCAACATTCCTCTCCGCCGGTAGGCCCCGCCCCTCAGGGTTAATGATTCTCAGCAGAAAAACTCTGAATTCAAATCACCTGCCTCCCATTCTACTTTTAAATACTCTAGGAACAACAAGTAAGCCTGCAGTGTGAGAGCCAAGTGCTCTAATAGGGTGATATGGTACTACAAGGTCATTAAGATAAGATGGGGCCTGATTATTTAAGACCTTGTAAGTGAGGAGCAGGATTTTGAATTCTGGATTTAACAGGAAGCCAATGAAGGGAAGCCAATACAGGAGAAATCTGCTCTCTCTTTCTAGTCCCTGTCAGGACTCTTGCTGCAGCATTTTGGATTAACTGAAGGCTTTTCAGGGAGTTTTTAGGACTTCCTGATAATAATGAATTACAGTAGTCCAGCCTGGAAGTAATAAATGCATGAACTAGTTTTTCAGCATCACTCTGAGACAGGATATTTCTAACTTTAGAGATGTTGCACAAATGGAAGAAAGCAGTCTTACATATTTGTTTAATATGTGCATTGAAGGACATGTCCTGGTCAAAAATGACTCCAAGGTTCCTCACAGTGTTACTGGAGGCCAAGGTAATGCCATCCAGAGTAAGAATCTGGTTAGATACCATATTTCTAAGATTTTCAGGGCCGAGTACAATAACCTCAGTTTGATCTGAATTAAGAAGCAGAAAGTTAGCGGCCATCCAGGTCTTTATGTCTTTAAGACATTCCTGCAGTTTAACTAATTGGTGTGTGTTACCTGGCTTCATGGACAGATAGAGCTGGGTGTCATCAGCATAGCAGTGTAAATGTATGCTATGTCTTCTAATGATGCTGCCTAAGGGAAGCATGTATAATGTAAACAGAATTGGTCCTAGCACTGAACCCTGTGGAACTCCATAATTAACCTCAGTGTGTGAAGAGGACTCTCCATTTACATGCACAAATTGGAGTCTATTAGATAGATATGATACAAACCACTGCAGTGCAGTACCTGTAATACCTACAGCGTGCTCTAATCGCTCTAATAGGATATTATGGTCGACAGTATCGAACGCTGCACTGAGGTCTAGCAGGACAAGCACAGAGATGAGTCCACTGTCAGAGGCCATAAGAAGATCATTTGTAACCTTCACTAAAGCTGTTTCTGTGCTGTGATGAGCTCTGAAACCTGACTGAAACTCTTCAAATAAGCCATTCCTCTGCAGATGATCTGTTAGCTGTTTGACAACTACTCTTTCAAGGATGTTTGATATGAAAGGAAGGTTGGAGATTGGCTTTCTTATAAAGCAACAAACTATTTCTCCAGGCTAAATGATGATCTTCTAAATTTGTGACACGCCATTTCCTCTCCAGCTTACGAGTTATCTGCTTTAGGCTATGTGTTTGAGAATTATACCAGGGAGTGAAATACTTCTTCTGATTTGAGGCTTTATTTTTCACAGGAGGCAAAAATCTGCAGAATCAAACATGCAGCGCTAACCGCTGTGACTCAGCGTGCCAAAAGAAGCTTTTAATGTGAAAAACAAAGAAGCGGTCACTTCCCCTCTTGTTTGGATGCAGATGTTGGCTCGTTGCTCAGTGGTGAGCAAACTGGGTAGAGTCCCTTGCAGGATGATCTCTGAGGGAAGCATGGTGACATTTTCCTGTAAAACCTCCCCTGACCTTATCTTTTCAGCCTCTCGACACGTCCCCCCTCCACGGTCCTGTAGGCCGCCGTCATCCACACGACTGAGTCACAGTGCTCAGCTGGAAATGTCGCCGGCTGTGTTTCGAGTCCATCGTGTTCCCTCGTTAATAATAAACCAGGAAAGGGCAGTGTGTTCAGAGCTATGGCACTAATGATACAAGGAGCACATGAACAGGAACGCAGTGGAAACGGGACGTCTGGGAGGGTCTTGGACAGGAGAACATCCGAGTCAGCGATGATCTCACACAGTTGACTTCAGCCTCAACTTCACCTCTAATACATCCATCCTTCCATCAGGAGCTTCAGTATAGATGAATAAACACTAAATCAGTAGTCACATGTCACAGTCTAACCGATGACAGCAGTGCGTGGTAGAGAACGCCGTGTTCACCTGCTGCTGGACTTAATAAAGTTTTTATTGTGTGGAGCTGCTTCAGTCGGACGTTTCAGGACGTCCAGCAGGGCAGGATCAGGGTCAGAGGTCAGAGGTCAGCTTCAGCTCTTCAAGGGCTCAAGTTCATGTTAACCTTGGGCTGAGATCAGCTTGCGTCCTCCTGCAGGGCGGGGCAACGACAGCAGAAAGGCAGGACGCACGCCACCCGGAGACGCCGGGCTCAGACACGTCTGTGTGTGTGTGTGTCTGTAGTGTATGTGCATGCTGCATGTGTGTGTCGGTGTGTGTGTGTCTGCATGCTGCATGTGTGTGTCTGTGTGCATCTGCATGTGTGTGTGTGTGCGCGCGAGCGTGTGTTTCTGCGTGTCTGAATGTGTGTGTGTGCGATGTTAATCCTCTGTGACAGCAGATCAGCATAAAACACACTCTGTGACTGAAAACCAAAAGACAGGGGAACACACACACACACACACACACACACACACACACACACTCACACACACAGCTAAGAACAACCCGGAGGAGATGGAGTTCACGGAGGGAGGAGCCACAAAGTATTCATGGTGTCATAGATTGAAATGCTGGAGCCCCGCCTCCTCCTGATCGTCACACAAACCATGATCAAAATATCATTTTTGTTGACTCTGTGAGTAAAATCACAGGAGCATTCATCTCACTGCTCCTCACGCTCCTCTGAGGAAACACACGGCACCTCCGAGAGAGGAGCAAGGAGGAGGGAGGAGACGGAAACAAAGTGTGAGCCTGAAACAAAAAGAGACGGAAAGCAGCAGAGCAGCAAAAACAGAGAGGAGGAGGAGAAGGAGGAGGAGCAGGGGGAGAGAGAGAGAGAGAGGGGAGGGTTAATCCAGAGTGGAGGAGGAGGAGGAGAGGTGGAGCTGGGAAAGCACCAGAAGAGACAGACGAAGCTCACATCTGAGCCGAGCGCAGTCAAGAGACGGAGGCAGCAGCGACTGACACACACACCTGCACACACACACAGCAACATCTGTGAGGGAGCAGCGAGGAGCGCGCTCAGTGCGGCCAGAGACAGTGCAGGGCAGCAGCAGAGCGGCGTGGTGGACGAGTGTGGAGCAGACGGGATGCCGACCTCACTGCGAGTCTGATCCCGGGATCAAACTGAGGCGCTCGGAGCTCGCCATCGTCACAGCAGCAGAGACTGAGTGCGGAAAGGAAATTCCCGGAGCGAGCAGAGCCGAAGAAGGACGCCCACGGAGCAGATATGGGATGAAAGGAGGAGACAGGAAGTGATTTCTGACTTTTCTGTGGGATACATCGGACGACAGGGACAGGTGTTCTGACATCGCAGCACACCTGGATCACTGACAGAGGGGAGTCTGTGCTGGGACACCTCCACCTCACAACTCTCTCCTCTCCTGGCGTCTGCCCGGTTGGCAGGTGGACAACATTAACTGAGTTAGACCAAACAAACAGCCTGGAGGCACACTGAGCGCGCTCCACAGCCACGCTCTGAGCCTCTCATCGTCTCCTCTCAGAGTGAAGGACGCGCACGCTCTACAGACTCGTACACTATGAGCAACAACAAGCTTCCTCCGCCTGCTCTGTGTTTACGTGTCGACCATGTTACGCCAAAATGAGATGAATCGCGGCGCACGAAGGATGTGAACAGCAAACTGCGGCTCTTTCAAAGTAAGGGACACACGCTGGTGGCATCATGTCGCACGTTGGTGGTCACATGGAATTCCTGCAGGGTGTGGACTCTCCGACGGTGTGGCGGGCTGCTGTGCTGCTGTTGGTGTGTCTGCAGCTGCACCGGCCGAGCCCCGTCCACGCTGCCGTCAGCTCGTCTCGGGGCTCCTATCGGGCGGGCGGCTGCATTTGCGCCTCAGACATCTTCAGCTGCACCGCCCTGGCTCTGAGACACGTTCCCGGAGAAATGCCGGTTTCCACCGTCACCCTGGACCTCAGCCACAACCACATCACGCAGCTGGAGGACGGTGCCTTCCAAGGACTTCTTCAACTGGAGACGTTACGTTTGGCCCACAACCAGCTTACAGCGATCATGCCAGGAGCGTTCAGAAACTCGTCCGGGGCTCTGCTCCGAAACATGGACCTGTCATCCAATCATCTTTGTGTTCTGGAGGAGCATTACTTCCAGGAGCTGTCAGGGTTGGAGGAGCTGCTGCTGTTTAATAACCGGATCTCGCGGGTGGAGGGCAGACCTCTGGCTGGACTGACAAACTTGCGCAAGGCTTATCTCAGCCACAACCGTCTCACCGACTTCCCCTTCTTTTCCATCCAGAAGCACAGCCACCCCCACCTGTCATTGCTGGACCTGTCCTCAAACCGCCTGTCCAAACTGCCCCTGGAGGACATTTTGGCCCTGCCCCATTCGCTGCAGAAGGGGCTCTACCTGCACAACAACTCGCTGTGGTGCGAGTGCCCCATGTACAGCCTGTTCCGGTCCTGGGAGCAGCAGGAGTTTGAGTCGCTGCTTTTCTTCAGGCAGGAGCACGTCTGTCTGGTTTACGGGAACCCGAGAGGCACTGTGCGCTTCCTCCAGCACGGACGCTACCTGGAGAAGTGCAACCTGAGTGCCGTGACCCAGAAGAGCAGTGTTACCGTGACGGCGGGGAAAGCGCTGCTGTTGCACTGTGCCACCACTCTCTCCGGCCACGCCGTCACTTTCCTCTGGGTGTCGCCAAGCTTGGAGTCGGTGCTGCCCCCGGGGAATAACGGGTCCTTAAAGATGTTCTCCAACGGCAGCCTGGAGATCGTGGCGGCACGTGAGAAGGACACCGGGATCTACTGGTGTCTGGCGGAGGACCGGCAGCATCACCGCAACGACACGTGGGAGGTCAACGTCACGGTGTTGGCGGATACCAACGACCCCCAGGAGCCGTTCAACACGGGCTTCACCACCCTCCTGGGCTGCGTGGTGAGCCTGGTGCTGGTGCTCATGTACCTGTACCTGACGCCTTGCCGCTGCCCTCCCTGCCTGAAAGCCCCGCCCCCGGCCACGGCCACCCCAAGTCTGGGAAACGAGGCTGGGGCGGGCAGCGCCCAGTCCTCCATCCTCACCCCCACCCCGCCGGCCAGCACGGAGGGCCCGGGCCGCAAGGTCAGTACCAACAAGCATGTGGTGTTTCTGGAGCCAATCAGAGAGCAGCAAAATGGCAAGCTGAGGGCGGGGCCGGGACACCTGGGGCCAGGGTTACTGCTAGGGGCAGAGCAACAGCCACGGCACAGGGTGGGGGAGACGGACTCCATTATGTCTGTCTTCTCAGACACGCCCATCATGATGCCATAGCAACGCACCACCCCCACTCCCCTCTCACTCCCCCTCACCTCCTCCTCCACCTGAGCACAACTCCGGCACGGACCCACAGGCCACGGCGAGGCTTTCATCCAAAACATCCAAGTGCAATTTTACAGATTGATACTGTTAACCAAAACCCGCCAGAGCAGGCGAGCCCGCCGCACCCAACCAGCGCACTGTGACGGGCCGCAGAGTTCAAACCAAAGATAGCATGACGGGGGGCGAGGACGGACTGCACCCGAGCGCACGGCTGTCCCTTTAAGCACGGCTTGTACCTTTAACAAACGTTTACGATGCCTTGTTGTCTCGCTCAGAGGTGAGAGACCTTTTGTAGAGCCTTTCAGCTTCTTTCTGTTCGTAGAGCCAGTCGCACTGTAGCCCTGTCACCGCGCGACGCCACAGAAGAGCAGCTTTTAGCCAGTAAAAATAGAAACTGCCCCTCC